>NC_137282.1:71897500-71945000 GCF_054371585.1 Giraffa tippelskirchi
TCACCCCATCGTCTCTCCTTCGGGCCCACGGAGGCGCTCCACGAGCCGCCGAGCCTCGACTGGGCGGGAGGGGTCTGCGGTACAGGTAAGCGGACGACCACACGGGAGCGTGTGCACGGTCGGGGCCGGAGCACGGCCCGTGCCTCCACGACGAGGCAGCACCTGCCCCCAACGGAAGACGCGAGGGAAACAGGCACGCCTCTCTTCCCGTCTCGACCCCTCCCCCAACGAGAGCCACTCGCGGGACACACACACACACACCACCGCGGTGGGGGACCCGAGGGGGACGCCGGGTTAAGGGAAACGACACCACCGCTCGGCCTCAGGCACCTGAGGGGCGACCTGGAGCGCTCCAGGGGCACCACCGAGGGTTAAACGAGGCACGCTCACCCACCCACGCGGGGCGCGCGGCGCAGCAGCGGGCACAGCCCCCCCCACCGCGGGGAGGGCCGCTCGCGGGACACGCGCCGAGAAGGCGAAGCGAGAGCGTCCGCTGTGTCCGAAGACCGACGGCCTCCCTGACGCCCCGTGGAGGGGGGCGGGCAGGAGACCGAGAGTCAGGGCCGGAGGCCGCACCCACCCTCCCGCCTTCCTCACCCTCCCCGACGGGCAGGGGGAAAGGCAGGCGAGGGGCCCCGTGGACAGACCGAGAAGACCGCACACGTTCACCAGGAACGCCCGTCCCTCGTCCGGCACGGCTTAGGCCCGGCCCGGGAGAGCACGACCACACCACATCGATCCGTTGAGCCGAGGGGGAGGGGGGGAAGGCACGGTGAGGACAGTCGCCGGAGGGGCCCGCTTTAAGCCTCGCCGGCCGCCTCCCCCCCGCCACACCTCACCTCGCCTCGCCTCAGGCGACAGCCGCCGACGACGACCCCAGGAGGAGGAGCTGCCTGACACGGGGCACGGAGCCTACAAGAGCGGGCGTCGTCCCGGCCACCACCGGGCGCCCGCGGCGGGGGTCACACAGGGTAGAAGACCCACGGCGCCTCGCCCCGCCGCCCTCGGGTCACCCAGAGACCGGAGGTGGCGCCACGGGTCGGGTCTGCCAGACACGCCACGCGGGAGCCGGCGCACAGGCCCAGGCCGGCGGCCCAGAGGCCCAGAGCCCCGCGTGCGTCCAGAGGCCCAAAGTCCTCGGCGGCAGACGCCGAGAGAGACCGTGTCGGCACTTACCTGGTGGCAGAAAAGGCCCATTTCGGGCGACAAAATGACAGCGCCCGACAGCGGGGCCCACCCACGACTGGCAGAGAGGGACCTTGGCACCTTGGCACCGCCACCTGTCCCCAGCACTACCCCAGAAACACCAGGCCCGGAGCTGTCGGGGGTCATCTGGTCGACTGGGGGGGGGGGGAGGGGGGCGAAGGGGGCGCCCGGTGGGCGAGGTGGGGGCGCAGACGCCAAGGGGGAGGGAGCTGGCCGGGGACGCCCTCCCCCTTCGCCCGCACGGGTAGGTGTACCCGTCCGTCCGAGTCTCCGAGCGGGGGTTTGGCTTCGAGTTGCCAGAGAGAAAAACGAAGAGAGACCCGCCGGCGAGGCGCCTCCCACGAGACGAGCGGGCCCCCACGAGGGACCACGCCCGGGGCCCCAGACCGTCCTGTCCGTGGCACCCAGGACGGCTCGAGCCGGTCCCTGACCTCCTGGCCGTGATTCAGGGAGTTGGGGAGGGGTGAGAAAGCAAACCCTCCGGGGTGGCGAACCCTCCTGAAAGGGCGGGAAAGCAAGAACCTCCTGAAGGGAGACGCAAACCCTTCTGAAAAGGCGAACAGCAAATCCTTTGGAGGGCGGGAGCCAACCCTCCTGAAGGAAGAAAGCAAACCCTCCTGAGGGAGGCCCGGGAGGAGGCCAGACCGCCGAGTCCCAGGCGCTCCAGGGAGGGACGACCCTCTCCCTCCCTGCCCACCGCGGCGGCCCGGCCCAGGTAGGGTCCGGCCGGTCCGTCTCCGCGGCCGGAGGGGCACGGGGAGACGCTGGTCGACCCGGTCAGGCCACCCCAGAGCCCGGCTCTGGAGCGCCGCCGCCGCCGCGACGGCCACCCTCCTCAGAAACCTAGAGAACCAATCTCCGGCGACAGCAGGACGTCCCTAGGCCTCGGCGCCACCGCCACTGTCGCCGCCAGCAGAGCTGGTCTCTGAGAGCTGTGCCTCGGGCCCGGCGGCTGAGTCACAACCCTCCTGAAGGTCGCCGAAGCTCCAGAGGGGAGGGACACTATAAAAGCGGCCGCCAGGTGGCTCCTGACAACCGGCTCCAATGTCCCGAGGACGGGTCGCTGTCGCCGGCCGCCCAAACGCCCGAGCTCGGCCCGGAGCCGCCGCCTCCGAGAGACGCGACGCGACGCGACCCCGGCCGCAGAGGAAGGGAGAGGAGCTGGGAAATAGCTCCCCAGGAGGCTGCCACGAAGGAGACGCGCTCCCCCCCACCCACCCACGCGATGCCAGGCTGGTGGGGGGACATTCCACGGAGACGCCGGCGGGCGGCGGGGCTCGGGGCGGGGACGGCCGAGAGAGGGGCACCAGTGACATCCCGGGCTCCCCCGGGCCCCCTCCCCCGAAGGAGGGAGGGAGGGAGAGAGAGAAGGGAGGGAGGCAGGGAGGGAGGGACCGACCGGCAAAGCGAAACCAGGCAAGCGCTGCTCGGAGAACAAAGCAGGACTTCTCGAAAGCAGACACAGACACAGACACGCAAGCCCAGGAGCAAGAAAGGAAAAGAAGGAGACACTCGGACCCCCAACAAGAGAAAACGAAAGTCAACCTGTGTCGAGACCGTGATCAAGTCCAACGACAACAAACACAAGCATGCGCCGCTGGGTGGGGAAAGTGCACGTGAGGACAGGAGAACATGGATTTCAAAACAACTGGCCACAAACACCGGAAAGGAAAGGCGGCCGGGCGGCCGGGCCGGGCGGTCTGGTCTGGGGTGGGGTGGCAGGGCTGCTGGGGGCGGGGGTCGGTGGCGGGGGGTGGGGGTGGGGGGTGGGGGGTGGAGGAAACGGGAGCACCTAGAAAGAGGAGGAGACTGTCGGCCGTGCTGAGACACGGAAACATCGCACGGCTGGGGACCCGTTCCTCTCGTTTTCCCCGGGGTGTGAAAGAGACTTACTTTGCCTCCCGTCTCCTGGGATTTCATCTCCCCAGCAACAACGGTCAGGCAAGCTGTCGGGTGTGTGTGTGTTGCGGGGGGTTGGGGGGGGTTGGGGAGAAAAAAAGAAGACACGTTTCAAGTGAAAGGAGGGAGCGTGAAGGTCTCTGAACCCTCGGACAGCGGCCTTCCATTTTCCAGACCAGTGACACGTTCTCCCAAGTCGCCCGGTTCCAGAAAACGCTTTTCGGAAACAGAATCCTCGAGGCCCGCGAACTCCTTAGGAATCCTCGGATGAGCTTCCGGGCCAGGCTATACCGTAGGCAGCGCGCTTCCCCTGAAGCCAAAGCCACGGGCTCCAGAGGGCCACGTCCAAGAAGCTGATCTCGTACGGAACCCGGTGTCTTCTTCTCTAGGACACTTCTAGAAGCAGCAAGAGTGCCCGTTTGTGAGAATCGAAGGTGAAGCCGGCACGATGTAAACCCAGCGATGTGTGCGGTCAGAGGCCCATCTAGATTCGAACTCCAGTTCTGGAGGGAGGGGAGCAGTGGGGACAGGAGGGTGGCCTGCGAGTCCGCCGTCCCGTCCCCACTCCTCCTGTGAACATCCGCCCCGCGGAAGGTGTCGAGGAACCTCATGACCTGACCTACGGGGTGAACCGTCGCCAAAGACAAAGAATTCCTCCAGCCAGGCGTTGTCCGCAGCCACGAACCCCTTCCCTCCGTCGCCCGGCCTTTCAGAATGCCACGTGGAACCCTCTCAAGACGAGTGTGGGGCTTGGAGGTATGGGCCCCCGAATTCTCCTCGCCCGGCCCTGCAAGAAACCATTCCGGGCGGGCCTGCCCCACATGAAGACTTTTCGGGCTTTTCGGTGGACCGGGCCTCCCGGGGTGCCCCTGCACCCGGCACCCTGCGACATCCCGAGAGATCCCACGGAGAAACGTCTCCGGCCACTCGCGCGGCATCTGCCTCGCTGGCGAGCGCCCCTCCCAACCTCCCCAGAGATACGTGAGCACGGACGCTTCTTCCCCATCTGGGTCCCCTCACAGGATCTGTGAGTTCCTGCGGTTCCGCACGCCCTCGACTTGGCTGTGGTTCGGGGCTCTGTTCTGTTCCGTGTTTGCTCTCCGGCCCACGTGATCTCTCTGGCTAGGGCACCCAGGAAAAGCGAAAAGAAATCGAGTCCGCGTGAGTACTATTCAGGCATCAAGTGGGGATACCTACCAACGACCTCTAACGTGGATCCACCAAGATGGCGGCCGTGCGGGGTTCAGGAGGATCATTTTGCGCTTTCTGGGGGCGCTATTTGCTCTCAATGATTTCACGTGCCTTTTGGGCATGGCTCACGGAGATGGACGTGAAGCAGCAGGGCAGCCACATCTGGCGTCTCGGCCTAGCTAGGGCGGCTCCACGAGTGACCTCTCGGAACCGGGGCCGAGACCGCCATCCCTCCCCGGGCCCCCCCCCCCCCCTCGGTGGCTGGGTATGGGGGGGAGGAGGGGGAGGTTTCGGAGGGGAGACGGGAGATCTGGGCTTGTGGTTGGGGGCGCGCGGGGCCACACGTGTCATGTCGTGATATTCCTGTAACGCTCCAACAAGATACATATTATTCTCTCTTCTGCAGATTTCTATCTGTGTCTGAATGGAAATGTATTAGACTCTTGAAATCTGAGCCTTGACGAGGGGTGCGCCCTGTACGTCTCGGGCTACAGGCAGCATACGGAAACTGAAGATATCAGGAATCACGTATAAAGGTTAAAGTCAAAGAAACGGACCTAGTTCAGTGGCAGACTTAGTCTTCCTCGCTGCAGCCTCAAGGTAAATGCTGGGGGTACCCAGTCTATTCTTGGGAAGATACAGTGTTTCTTTTAACTGTTGCCAGCAACGCAGCTTCTCCTCTACCGGAGTTGAAACTGAGATTTAGTTCTTGCAGCTAGTAGTTCTTTTTCAGAACATCTATCAGGAAGGATCTGAATAGCTTGTCATGTCCCTGAAAATATACTAGAGAACATTTGGTTCAGTTCTCGTACCCAGAGACTGGGGAAATTAAGGTGGCACTAGAAATCGCACCTTTTGGTTATATAGTATCTTTCCTGGAAAACAGGCTGCTCTTAAACTCTAATTGTATCAAACAGTAGCAGGGATGAGAAGTGCATGATCCACAAGTTTCAGTAAAGCTGGCTCTCCCGCTCCTTAACATTATATACATTGTTAACAAAAGTGTAGAATTGGACACTTGATGGCAACAAAGAGGCATCCTGTTTGGCGTTTCTTTGGACTGCAGCCGGGAGAGGAGCAGAGCCGACTTGTTCAGTCCCCGGTCCTGCTACTCCTAGGCCTTTCCTCACACTTGATCTTGGACGCTCTGGGGCAGGTTGTGTCTGCAACAAGCACTCGATTTGTCCGGAAGCACTGAATCCTCTGTTCATCGCCTTTGTTCCCAGGACTGTCTCAGGAGGTGACGACGATTTCCCATGGGGGAATCTGTGTCAGAGGCTTGCCAACCATACTTTTCACGTGGTTCATGCAAAGCTCACCCGTCACCGGTCACCTGTCAACTCACCATCCGTACGAGAGTCAGCACCAACACGCCCGGCAGAGCTGAGCGTCAAGAAGGGGTTGCGTGGAAAGAGATGTGTATGCTTGGTCCTGGTCCTGGTTATAGACAGAAAGTATCAAGGGGGAATAACTCCCAGAATAAGTAGGCCTGCCTGGAATGCGAAATAGTGAGAAGAGGCCTCGCGCTTGGAGGACGGGTCAGAGCTTTAGCCACGGGAGAGTGAAAAGGAAAGGCCCGGGAAAGGGCCGTGGGGCAGGGGACGGTCTGAGCCCAGCACCAGCGGTGAAGGACGAGGAGGCACCTTGAAAGAACGTGCTGTTTCGGAGGTTTGTGGTAAGAGCACACCGGTGCTGCTAAAGATGAGGCTGGTGGAACCCAGATAGTAGAGAGGCGCCAGAAACCGGCCAGGAAGGATGAGAATCCTGTGTGCTGAGGACCGGCACTTCACCAAGCCCACAGCAAAGGGTGCTGTCTAGATTCAAACCCAGTCACTCGCGCAAACGCCACTCAGCCACCTCCTCATCTACAAGGCCGACAGATACTCGGTGCGTGAGGTGCGTGTACAGTCTAGGTGGGCGGCACTCACGTTATCGGGCAACCACACAGCTAATACGTGCTTTGAAAGAACCAACAGTGAGCTGATAGCTTTTTCTGGATCTGCCTATAACCAAAGATACCGCTCGCTGCATACTGTGGATCTCGACTCCTGTCTCACGTCTCCATGAGGCCGTCAGAAAAGTACTGTTCGTGCTACCTCTCAGGCCAGGAATGACACTTAAAGTGTAACGTGCTCACCAAGTCCTCAGAGATTCATGGGTTTGAATCGAGAAATTCCACCTGGTCCTTTCGCTCCCGATCCACTCCTGCTCTCACCACTACTACCACACGGGTCAGACACGAGCGAGTTCAGCTGAATTAGCTTGCACACGTGGGGACGGAGTTAGCTTTCGGCACACGGATATTTAGGAATTCCATGGCAGTATGCCAGGTATTCACAGTATGTATCGGATATTCGCCTAATTTGATAACAAGAGAGCTCAGGCCTCAGGCATAACTTCAGGCAGATTTTCCCTCCAACAGAAACAGCTCAGATGGGCTGGCAGCCCGGGAAAATGAGCAACTGCCACTGACAGACTGAGACACCTATGGGCTCCCTCCGTGGGGAGACCTTCTGCCAAGGCTTCTCCCTCAAGGGCCGTTACCCAGCCTGCGGGCATCAGCTGAGGAGAAGGGGAGGTGGGTGCCCCGGAAAGCAGCCGCGCTCGAGTCAGTCTCCCGGGAGCTCTCGTTCCAGCTCTGGACGCTCACTCCCGGGCCTGGGTTCCCACTCCAGCTTTCAGATGGATCCCGGGCCCTTCTTCAGAGAAGTTCCTCCAGATGAGTCCCCAGCCACCAGTGGGCCTCATTCGACCTTGCGGGACCTCCCTCCCCTTCTGAAGCTAGGTTCCGTCTCTCTCTTCACAAAACTTTAAGTCCAACATAGATTGTTAACAATGACTTGCCATTTCCTTTTGTTCTCACCATTATTCTGACTACTTGCAGTTAATTCCGCTCACCTTTGGATTGCTTACGACACTCCAGGCCACTGAAAAAAAGGGAGTTTCCGTTCTGAGCTCAAAGATCCTCAGGCGGCATTTGGGCCTTACTTTACCTCTGCTGGAGACAGGAAGGTGGCAGGTGACCGGGACCTGCCAAGAGCAGAGCAGAAGCTGTGCCCCCTGAGCAGTGGTGCCTGGCTCTCTCTCATTGGTCGCAGAGGGTCTGCAAGATTCGAGGGGGTTCTTGACGGCCCCACCATGCTGGTGAGCCGTGTCGTCTCATCTCATCGGGAATCTGACCCCTCATCAGCAAGCGTAGCCATGTGCCCTCACCCTGAGTCTCTAAACCCTTCCCAGACCATCACTCGGCCCGCCTTCTCCTCTCAGGCAGAATGAACCTGGGCTTCTCTCCTGGGACAGGTCATTCTGTGTCATGGGATGTCCTCTTTACTCCTGTTGCCGGCAATAGGAGTATTGATGTGCCGCTCATAGGTCAGAGACTCCTCATTCTTATTACCCAGAGGCTTTTCTTCAGTCAGTAAATTTTGTTCCTTTGAAGTTAAAGGGATTGCCTTTGAAGACTATCATTTCTGACCTAGTCGCAAACCGTCTCTTTTGAGGAACTTCCTTAGGGTTCCAGGGATTAAGACAGTTTGCTTCCATTGCAAAGGGCACAGATTCATTCCTCGATTGCAGGATCTAGATCTCCTGTGCCTCACACTCTAGCCAAAAAGGTATATTTTAAATATAAGAGGGCCAAGCATAAACCTACTACTTTCCCTTTCCATTATTATGATAATAATCTAATTCTCTTCAAGGCAACACAAATGCTTCTTACTAACTAGAAGGATCATGTCGCGGAAATTATAAACAGAAAAACAGGGAATTACTTCATGATATCTCACTACATCCGTCTCCGATCCAACGTCCGAAACATCAAGGAAGTCCACGTAAAGTATCATCTTTAAATAGAGCGCTCCACTTTGAGACAATAGAACTAAACTCATTAAAACTAAGTTTTCCAGCATGTGGCTGCTTTGAAATCTTGCATCCAACCGACAATTCTGGAGCATATGATAATTCGGAATTGAGTAATCGATGACACAAACACTCTCCTCGGCAGGGGGACGTTTTGGATCGCCTGAGTTCTAGGTTCTCAATGTTATCAAGCCAGACACAATCTTCACGGTTTTTCATAGATCTTGTAATATCTTTTTTAAAATTTCAACTTTTTTGAGGTACAATTGACATACAAAATTGCAAGAAATTGAAATATAACTGTGGTGATTTCACGTGTTTACGATGTGAAAGGATTCCTCATCCAGTTAATTAATATCACCTCACATATTTCACTTTCTGTTTTTTTTTCTTCCCTCCATCTTTCCTACTTAGATTTTTATCTTCATAAGATTTCATTTATACAAAACATGTCAAAAAGAGTGCCATGTTTTACATTAGATCCTCAGACTCTATTCATCTTATAGCTGAACATTTGTTCCCTTTTACCAACCTCTCCCCATAGTCCTAGTAACCACTTTTCTACTCTCTGGATGAGTTTTACTTTTTCATGGATGCACTATCAGAGCCAGTCCTGAAATTTCCTCCAATTACAATTCTTCTCTCAGAGTCATCAGTCCATTTTGTGTTATCTTTCACGTTTTACAAAATTACTCCTAGGCGTCTCGGCCTAGCTAGGGCGGTTTCACAAGTGACCTCTCCGAACCGCGGCTGAGACCTCCATCCCTCCCCGGGCCCCCCTCGGTGGCTGGGCGCTGGGGTGGTGGGGGGTGGGGAGAGGAGTCGGGGCAGCTGGTCTAGGGGTTGGGGGCGCGTGAGGGCCAGGGGACCGTCCCCGGTGGTCCCGCTGAGACGTGAAGGCAGGTTCTGTCCCGCTGAGAACTTCCTGCCTTCGGGCGTGTGAGAGGAGCAGATTTCTCTCCAATCCAAGGCCATGCATCGTTTTCGGCCTGTTCAACAAGACTAGACGAGCACGTATTTGTGTGTCTATCTTGGCTTGTTTTCTGACGGAGGCCAAAGACCTCTTCAGGCGTGTCCAAAGGATCTGCCAGGGTGGGAGGGTGCAGGTCAATCCATGTGTCAAGAGAGCCAGAGAATCTGTCACAGCTGTGACTCGGGCCTTTTTCAGAAACAGGCCAACTTTGATGATTCCCCTGGACAGGAATCACCGCAGAAGTTTCCTTGAAGGGATCGAGTTGCAGGAGTCGGGGGCGTGGCCCCGCCGCCGCCAGAGGGCTTCCTCAGCCAGGCAAGGCCGGCCGCTGGCCGGGGCTATTGTCTGTGGGCCCCACCCCCACCGCCACCCTCCACCCTCCCCCTCCCCCTCCCCCTTCCCCTTCCCCTTCCCCTTCCCCTCCCCCTGCAGGGCCCCTCGTGGGATAGCTTCATTCAAATGCAGAACGCTTTCCAGTCAAGGAAGAGCCTTTGGACTTTGCCTCGATCTTCTCCCTATTGAATGGTGATCCGCCCCGACCCCACCCCCATTTCTCCACCTTGAGGCTGCCCCTTCGGCACCGCGCGGAGGAATGGGCCTGGGGGTGGGGTGGGGAGGGAGGCTGAGGGACAAACTCGCCTTGGGTCAGGCCAAAGGAGTCTCCTCCTTTTCGTAACCCAGGAAACCCCGCTAATGCATGTGAGGATCACGGACGTGCGTCGAAGCAGCCATCATCTCTTGACATCTTCCTCCGTGGGAGGCGTTTTTCCTTCCTGCCTGCCTTCAGAGAGACAGAAAAGGAGGGAGGGGCAGAGCGTTCCGCTGGCGCTGGCCGGTTCTTAAGTCACTTGAATCCAAAACACTCCATAGGGCACGGAGGGGTGCGTGCGTGGGGTGGGGTGGGGGCGGCGGCCTACTCCGGACCCCAGGCGTTCCCTCCTCTGACACTTGCCTGGAACCCATGAAAAGCTGAGCTGGTGACTGTGTGTGTGTGTGAATGCGTGCATGTGCGCGTGTCCGTGAGAGAAGGCACGTGTGCGTGAGAGAAAAAGAGAAAAAGGAAGGAGAGAAAGAAAGAGAGAGAGAGAAAGAAAGAGAAGGAAAGAAAGAAAGAGAGAGAGACAGAGAGAGAAAGAAAGAAAGGAAGACAGACAGACAGACAGGGAGGGAGGGAGGGGGAGAGAGAGAGAGAAAGAAAGAATGAAAGAAAGAAAAAGAAAAGAAAATCCAGAATGAAAGGAGGAAGGAACGAGGGAAGGAGGGAGGGACCAAATAGGTTAGTTAGTACGGGCCTCCCTGTCATGGAAAAGAGTCTCTGAGCACAGATCCTCCGTTCAGTGAACCAGTTCTCATATCTCCTCTCAGGAGGCTGTGATGTCGATGGACGGGTTTGGGAAAGCAGGCCTGGGGTGCAAGCAATCAGGTATTTCCTCAGAGGCACTTGTAGGGAAACCAAGGAAACACACAGGTTCATCCCTGGAGCGGATTCGAAACCAGTCGGTGCAGGGGGAGTCAGTCAAGGAGATTTCTAGATGTCAGGGTCGGGTCCTGGAGCGGGTTGCCATGCCCTTCTCCAGGAGACCTTCCTGGCCCGGGGATGGAACCCGGGTCTCCTGCATCGCAGGCAGACTCTTGACCGTGTGAGCCACCAAGGAAGCTCTGTTGGAAATGTTCACCGAGTCCTCTTGTTGTAGCCACGCGTTCTGGGAAACAAACTCACTCAGAAGGACCATGCAGGTAGTGGAGTGCAGTTTCTTACACCAGCGGGCCCAAGGCAGAGTCTTCTCTTAGCCAAGGACCCCGACCAGCATTCGTGAAAATCTTTTATACCTCAGGGGTATGTGTCTGAACCCACCACCCCAAATTCCTTGAGACTTACCTAAACAAAGGAAGGGTAAAGACAATCCCGATAACCCCATCATTCATGTGTTATAAGACGAGATACACAGTGGACATTTATTCACAGGCCTGTGGTCATATCCTGATACACATAATGGAACTGATGGCTTTGTTCTGTGACAGAGATAATTAGCATATTCTTTTAGGCCACGGAGAGTCCAAGTACAAGCCCCAAAGGCTGTTTTATCCGGGTGTGTGTGTGTGTGTGTGCGCGCGCGCGCGCGGGCGGGCGGGCGCCTGCGTGTGTGTGTGTGCGTGTCCGGTTTTCCATTGGTATGCCCCTTCTATAGACACCGGGCACAAAGTTCAGAGTCCATTGGGAGGGTGACCGTGCGTGTAGCCTCATGTTCGCAGCCTGGCCTAAGATGGAGTCTAGCTCTGTCTGTTTCCTCCTTCACTCTAGCTTCCATCTGCAGAGCTTCAGGCACAGGGCCTTTTGAGTTCTCCGTCAGAAGGGCAAGAGATGGTGGCAAATGTCCCCCCAGAGAGGGTTGTCCCCTCTGACAGAGCTTCCGATATCGGAGGCAACTCAGAAAACTTCAGGATCCAGTCCCACTTTCGGGGGAAGCACCACAGGCAAAGGACCAAACACACGTGGCCCAGGAATCTCCCATCCAGAAGTGGATATCTCCGTTTCACAGAAACATCCTCTGGGCCCCTAAGGAACGTATGGAAATCACTCTCTCGCCAAGGAGAGAAGAATCCTCACTGAGAGTTTCTGAAGTCTGGAAGGACCAGGTAGAGAGAAAAAGAGAAACGATTCTATTCTGCTGACAGGGGCATTATTGTTTGAAGCGACCAAGTGGATGTCCGTCTTTTCCAATTCCCATTTTAAACATTGTGTCCTTTCCGGTCCTTTGTGGTCTCTTTGGATCTGGAAAGCAACAGAGTTAACGGTAAGGTCCTTTTTTTTTTTTTTTTTATGATTATGATTATTTTTCCCCCCTGCCTGTCTGCCTGTCCCTCCCCCTCTTCTCTCTGTCTCTCGCGCTTTTCACTCAGGTTAGGGAATTCACAACAACAACAACAAAAGTAGTGAGAAATCTGTATTTCTGCAGGTCAGGAAGCAACAGGTAAGAACTAGACATGGAACACAACAGGCTGGTTCCAAATAGGGTAAGGAGTCCATCAAGGCTCTCTATCATCACCCTGCTTATTTAACTTATATGCCGAGTACAGCATCACGAGACACGCTGGGCTGGATGAAGCACAAGCTGGAATCAAAATGGCTGGGAGAAATAGCAATCCCCTCAGCTATGCAGATGACACCACCCTTATGGCAGAAATGAAGTATAGAGTGGGTTTACAAAGTCGTGCTCGTTTCGGGTTTTCAGATTCTTTTCCCTCAGAGGTGAATCCAAAGTAGGAAGCCTACATTTCCTGTGCTGCCTAGTAGGTGCTTGTGGATTGTATGATGTACATGTCGTATGTGTACACGTTCAACCCGACCTCCTAAGTGGACCGTCCTGCCCCTCCCCGCCCCAACGTATTTTCGTCAAGAAGTCAGGCATCCATTTGAGCATCCTACTCCTCAGGTCATCCGATCCCATGGAAGAAGTCAATCCTCCCGTTTTTCCATCGGTCCTCTACACGTCGCCTGATGATGATGGGGGGTGACTGGAAGACTGACAGTTCTGAAGAATTTTGCAAGAGATTCGGTGAAGGCTCCTAGGATTTGCTCAGTGAAGTGGGTGGCGTGTCAACCACTAGGGACCGTGGAAGGTATGCCCCAAGTGGCACACAGCGTTTGCTTCCACCTTCCACAGAGAAAGCTCTACCTAGCATACCAAGGATGCTTGACCACGCACCCGCCCCGCCCCCCCCCCCCCCAGGTGACAGGCGTGACGGGTCAGACTGTAGAAATCTTCCTGTCAAGGGTGTATTAACAGGCAGAGGCACCTTAGAGGCACCCTGTCCTGTGAATCTGGAGGTGGGGAGGAAGGGGCAGAGGGACGATGAAGAAGGGAAGGAGAAAGTGAGGGACAGGGACACCACACAGTGTGTGTGGGGGGCGTGTCTGTGCCGTGTGTGGGTTCCACGTGGGTGTGTGCGCCTGTGGGTGCGGGTGTGAGGGGAGGCGGGCAGAGGCAGAGGCAGGGAGACACACAGCCAGGTCAAGGACAACATAATGTGTGTGGGGGGAGGGGCGGGGGTGGGTGGGTGCGTGCGTGCGTGGTGTGTGCGTGGGGGGGATGGCGCACAGGACCGTGTGTGAAGGAGGGCAGTGTGTGGGGGGCAAGTGGGTGTGTGGGGGGGTGTCTGTGCTGTGTGCGGGTGCCACGTGGTTGTTAAGCGGGGGGGGGGGGGGCGGGCAGAGAGACACACACACCCGGGCCAAGGACAACGTACTGTGTGGCGGAGGGGGCGGGGGGTGGGTGGGAGTGTGGGTGCGGGGTGTGTGCGTGTGTGCGGTGCCCCATAGGACCGTGGGGGGGGCAGTGTGTGTGTGGGGGTGTGGGTCTGTGCTGTGTGCAGGTCCCACGTAAGTGTGAGTGAGGGGAGGGGCAGAGGCAGAGGCAGAGAGACACAGCCAGGCCAAGGACAACATAGTTTGGGGGAGGGTCGGGGTGGGAGGTGCGAGTGTGCGTGCGGGGTGTGTGCGTGTGTGCGATGGCGCCTAGGACTGTGCGTGGGGGCGGGCAGTGTGTTGGGGGGTGGTGTGTCTGTGCTGTGTGCGGGTGCCACGTGGGTGTGTGCGCCTGTGGGTGCGGGTGTGGGGGAGGGGAGCGGGCAGTGACAGCGGCAGAGAGAGACAGCCAGGCCAAGGACAACGTAGTGTGTGGGGGAGGGGGCGGGGGGTGGGAGTGTGGGTGTGGGGTGTGTGCGTGTGTGCGGTGGCCCATAGGACCGTGGGGGGGGCAGTGTGTGTGTGGGGGGGGGTGTCTGTGCTGTGTGCAGGTCCCACGGAGGTGTGAGTGGGGGGAGGGGCAGAGGCAGAGGCAGAGAGACACAGCCAGGCCAAGGACAACGTAGTTTGGGGGAGGGTCGGGGTGGGGGGTGCGAGTGTGCGTGCGGGGTGTGTGCGTGTGTGCGATGGCGCATCGGACCGTGTGTGGGGTGTTGCGTGTGTGCGACGGCGCATAGGACCGTGTGTGGGGTGTTGTGTCTGTGCTGTGTGCGAATGCCACGGGGGTGTGTCCGGGTGTGGGGGGGGCGGGCAGTGACAGAGGCAGAGAGAGACAGCCAGGCCAAGGGCAACGTAGTGTGTGTGGGCGGGGTCGGGGTGCGGGGTGGGAGTGTGCGTGCAGGGTGTGTGCGGAGGCGCCTAGGACCGTGCGGGGGGGCGGGCAGTGTGTGGGGGGTGTTGTGTCTGTGCTGTGTGCGGGTGCCACGTGGGTGTGTGCGCCTGTGGGTGCGGGTGTGGGGGAGGGGAGCGGGCAGTGACAGCGGCAGAGAGAGACAGCCAGGCCAAGGACAACGTCGTGTGTGGGGGAGGGGGCGGGGGGGTGGGAGTGTGGGTGCGGGGTGTGTGCGGTGGCCCATAGGACCGTGGTGGGGGCAGTGTGTGTGTGTGGGGGGGGTGTCTGTGCTGTGTGCAGGTCCCACGGAGGTGTGAGTGGGGGGAGGGGCAGAGGCAGAGGCAAAGAGACACAGCCAGGCCAAGGACAACATAGTGTGGGGGGGGCGGGGCGGGGGGTGGGAGTGTGGGTGCGGGGTGTGTGCGATGGCACATAGGACCGTGTGTGTAGGGGGGCAGTGGGGGGGGGGTATTGTGTCTGTGCTGTGTGCGAATGCCACGGGGGTGTGTGCGCCTGTGGGTGCGGGTGTGGGAGGGGCGGGCAGTGACAGAGGCAGAGAGAGACAGCCAGGCCAAGGACAACGTAGTGTGGGTGGGCGGGTTCGGGGTGCGGGGTGGGGAGTGTGCGTGCGGGGTGTGTGCGTGTTGTGCGGAGGCGCCTAGGACCGCGCGCGGGGGGCAGTGTGTGTGTAGGGGTGTGTGTCTCTGCTGTGTGCGGGTGCCACGTGGGTGTGAGGGGGGCGGCGGGCAGAGAGACACACAGCCAGGCCAAGGACAACATAGTGTGTGGAGGGGGAGGGGCGGGGGTGGGTGGGGGTGTGTCTGTGCTGTGTGCGGGTGCCACGTGGTTGTTAAGGGGGGGCGGGCAGAGAGACACACAGCCAGGCCAAGGACGACATAGTGTGTGGGGGAAGGGCGGGGGTGAGAAGGAGTGTGGGTGCCGGGTGTGTGCGTGTGTGCGGTGGCCCATAGGACCGTGTGGGGGAGGGCAGTGTGTGTGTGGGGGGGTGTCTGTGCTGTGTGCAGGTCCCACGTAGTTGTGAGTGGGGGGAGGGGCAGAGGCAGAGGCAGGGGCACACACAGCCAGGCCAAGGACAACATAGTGGGGGGGGGTCGGGGGGGGTGGGAGTGTGCCTGCGGGGTGTGTGCCTGTGTGCGGTGGCGCATAGGGCCGTGTGTGTAGGGGGCCAGTGTCGGGGTGGTGGTGTGTCTGTGCGCCACGTGGGTGTGTGGGGGGGCAGGCAGAGAGAGCCAGTCCAAGGACAACGCTGTGTGTGTGTGTGAGTGGGTGTGGCCGGCGTGTGTGCGGGTGCTGCGTAGGGCCGTGGGGGAGTGCGTGCGCTGTGTGTGTACGCGTTGGGGGCGTGGGCAGCGTGTGTAGGTGGTGCAGGCAGAGACAGAAAGCCACAGTCAGCAAAGGACAACGTGCACGGATATTCTTCTGAATATTTGCTTGTGTTTTCTGAGCTCATCACCTCCGGGATCAAGCTCACTCCCGTGCAACGGGAGTCTGCCCCCCTCACCTCAGCCACCACCAGCCAGCACCTGTCTTGGGCAGACAAGGGAGTGTTCCGATTTGGCCGGCGCGGGGGGGGGGGGGCGTGGCGGAGGAGTGGGGTGGGTGCGCAGGGTTTCGTTGTCACGAGGCGAACTTTGACCCTTGTGTTCTGCCCCTGAACCTCACTGGAGCGACTGGACCCGCGTGACCTGTCACGTCTTGGTTTCAACATCTTTGGCGGGAGAACTAAGATTCCCCCATGCGAAGTGACCAGGCCAGAGAGAAGGAAGTCGATTCCCTTGGGATCCAATGCCCGTTTTCTGGAATCCAGTTAAGTTTCGTCAAGATTTCCCACCCAAACCGAAAAGCCGAAGTGGCTACCCATCCCCGCCCCCTTGACCTCTGTCCCAAGGTGCCCCACCCACACTGCCTCCTTCCACAGCCTCAAGGCTTTCAAGAGTTAGCCGGCCCGGGCCGGCTCCATCCGTGGTCGCCCCGCCCCAAGACCCTCTGAAAAAGCGCCCGACCCCCAACCAGCTATCCAGTGAGCCAGCCCCAGCATAGGAGCTTAGTGGGCGACCGACGGGGACTCGTTGCCAGACGGAGCCCATCCTAGTTCGCGTTTCTCCACTCAGTCAACGGCGCAGACAGGAGAACGGGATCCGCCCACACTTCTCGAGAACGTCCCTGGGCGAGGGATGACGGACGCACGGACGGACGGGACGGGAAGGATTCTTGACTCCCCACCCACGGAGCAGCGGAATGCACTCCCATCCGAGGGGGATCGCAGGCCCACGTCAGACGGTGTGAGCACACGCCCCAGAACAACAACTCGCCAGCATCCCCGTCCGTGTCCTCGTCATCATCTTTGGGCACGCCAGGAGAAAGCCCTTTTGTGACCCGGACGACGGCTCTTTCGGCAAAAGCAACGTTGAGCAACGGCACAAATGAAGACACTTGGATTTGAAACGACGCGTTCACATTGCAGCGCCTCAAGAGCAAAAGCACGCACTCGTCCCTCACATAACCGCAACCAACAAACCCGACGCACCTGAAAAAGAAAACGCAAACGGAAGAGAACGGGTCGATCTGGCGGCTCGGTCCGCCCAGACCAGATCAACTCCGGAAGGCAGGGCGAGCCGAGAGACCACTCGGGTGAGGTCGAGCGGGATCAACACGGCAGCTCGGGGGCAGAGGTCGCGAGTGGGAGAGGTCCGTCCGGGTGCTCGACCCGCGGGCGCTGGCCGCTCTGCGGCCCAGAGAGGGAAGGAGGGGGGGAGGGGCAGACTCCCTGACAGCCGGGCGATGCGCGCGCGCCGGCGGCTCGGCGGCACAGGTCGCGAGTGGGGGAGGCCCGGCCGGCAGGTGGACACGCGGGCACCGCCAGCTCGGCGGCAGAGTGAGGAAAGGGGGGGAGGGGCAGACACCTAGACAGCCGGGCGACGCGCGCGCGCTGGCGGCTCGTGACCAGAGGTCGCGTGTAGGGGAGCACCGGCCGGCAGGTGGACCCGCGGGCACCGCCAGCTCGGCGGCAGAGTGAGGGAAGGAGGGGGAGGGGCGGATTCCAAGCCAGGCGGGCGACGCGCGCGCGCTGGCGTCTCGTCACCAGAGATCGCGAGTGCGAGAGGCCCGGCCGGCAGGTGGACACGCGGGCACCGCCGGCTCGGCGGCAGAGTCAGGGAAGTGGGGGGAGGGGATAGAGCCCCGTCGGGCTCGTCGACCCGCGGCTCCTGGCGGCTCTGCGGCCGAGTTGGGGAAGGAGGGGGGGAGGGGCAGACTCCCTGACAGCCGGGCGATGCGCGCGCGCCGGCGGCTCGGCGGCACAGGTCGCGAGTGGGGGAGGCCCGGCCGGCAGGTGGACACGCGGGCACCGCCAGCTCGGCGGCAGAGTGAGGAAAGGGGGGGCGGGGCAGACACCTCGACAGCCGGGCGACGCGCGCGCGCTGGCGGCTCGTCACCAGAGGTCGCGAGTGCGAGAGGCCAGGCCGGCAGGTGGACACGCGGGCACCCGCAGCTCGTCGGCAGGGTTAGGGAAGGGGGGGAGGGGATAGAGCCCCGTCCGGCTGGTCGACCCGCGGGCACTGCCAGGCGGGCGACGGGCGCGCGCTGGCGGCTGGGCGGGCGAGGTCGCCAGTGGGAGAGGCCCGGCCGGCAGGTGCCCGCGGGCAACGCCAGCTGGGCGGCAGAGTGAGGGGAGGAGCGGGGGAGGGGCCGACAGCCTGACAGCCGGGCGACGGGCGCGCGCTGGCGGCTCGGCGGGCGAGGTCGCGAGTGGGAGAGCCCCGGTCGCAGGTGGCCCCGCGGGCACCCGCAGCTCGTCGACAGAGTTAGGGAAGTGGGGGGAGGGGATAGAGCCCCGTCGGGCTCGTCGACCCGCGGCTCCTGGCGGCTCTGCGGCCGAGTTAGGGAAGGAGGGGGAGAGGGGCAGACTCCCTGACAGCCGGGCGATGCGCGCGCGCCGGCGGCTCGGCGGCACAGGTCGCGAGTGGGGGAGGCCCGGCCGGCAGGTGGACACGCGGGCACCGCCAGCTCGGCGGCAGAGTGAGGAAAGGGGGGGGAGGGGCAGACACCTAGACAGCCGGGCGACGCGCGCGCGCCGGCGGCTCGTGACCAGAGGTCGCGTGTAGGGGAGCACCGGCCGGCAGGTGGACCCGCGGGCACCGCCAGCTCGGCGGCAGAGTGAGGGAAGGAGGGGGAGGGGCGGATTCCAAGCCAGGCGGGCGACGCGCGCGCGCTGGCGTCTCGTCACCAGAGATCGCGAGTGCGAGAGGCCCGGCCGGCAGGTGGACACGCGGGCACCGCCGGCTCGGCGGCAGAGTCAGGGAAGTGGGGGGAGGGGATAGAGCCCCGTCGGGCTCGTCGACCCGCGGCTCCTGGCGGCTCTGCGGCCGAGTTGGGGAAGGAGGGGGGGAGGGGCAGACTCCCTGACAGCCGGGCGATGCGCGCGCGCCGGCGGCTCGGCGGCACAGGTCGCGAGTGGGGGAGGCCCGGCCGGCAGGTGGACACGCGGGCACCGCCGGCTCGGCGGCAGAGTCAGGGAAGTGGGGGGAGGGGATAGAGCCCCGTCGGGCTCGTCGACCCGCGGCTCCTGGCGGCTCTGCGGCCGAGTTGGGGAAGGAGGGGGGGAGGGGCAGACTCCCTGACAGCCGGGCGATGCGCGCGCGCCGGCGGC
This sequence comes from Giraffa tippelskirchi, assembly GCF_054371585.1. Classification (NCBI taxonomy): domain Eukaryota; kingdom Metazoa; phylum Chordata; class Mammalia; order Artiodactyla; family Giraffidae; genus Giraffa; species Giraffa tippelskirchi. The sequence continues at coordinate 71,916,435 of NC_137282.1, forward strand.
TCGGCGGCACAGGTCGCGAGTGGGGGAGGCCCGGCCGGCAGGTGGACACGCGGGCACCGCCAGCTCGGCGGCAGAGTGAGGAAAGGGGGGGCGGGGCAGACACCTCGACAGCCGGGCGATGCGCGCGCGCTGGCGGCTCGTCACCAGAGGTCGCGAGTGCGAGAGGCCCGGCCGGCAGGTGGACACGGGGGCACCGCCGGCTCGGCGGCAGAGTCAGGGAAGTGGGGGGAGGGGATAGAGCCCCGTCGGGCTCGTCGACCCGCGGCTCCTGGCGGCTCTGCGGCCGAGTTGGGGAAGGAGGGGGGGAGGGGCAGACTCCCTGACAGCCGGGCGATGCGCGCGCGCCGGCGGCTCGGCGGCACAGGTCGCGAGTGGGGGAGGCCCGGCCGGCAGGTGGACACGCGGGCACCGCCAGCTCGGCGGCAGAGTGAGGAAAGGGGGGGCGGGGCAGACACCTCGACAGCCGGGCGACGCGCGCGCGCTGGCGGCTCGTCACCAGAGGTCGGGAGTGCGAGAGGCCAGGCCGGCAGGTGTACACGCGGGCACCCGCAGCTCGTCGGCAGGGTTAGGGAAGGGGGGGAGGGGATAGAGCCCCGTCCGGCTGGTCGACCCGCGGGCACTGCCAGGCGGGCGACGGGCGCGCGCTGGCGGCTGGGCGGGCGAGGTCGCCAGTGGGAGAGGCCCGGCCGGCAGGTGCCCGCGGGCAACGCCAGCTGGGCGGCAGAGTGAGGGGAGGAGCGGGGGAGGGGCAGACAGCCTGACAGCCGGGCGACGGGCGCGCGCTGGCGGCTCGGCGGGCGAGGTCGCGAGTGGGAGAGCCCCGGTCGCAGGTGGCCCCGCGGGCACCCGCAGCTCGTCGACAGAGTTAGGGAAGTGGGGGGAGGGGATAGAGCCCCGTCGGGCTCGTCGACCCGCGGCTCCTGGCGGCTCTGCGGCCGAGTTAGGGAAGGAGGGGGAGAGGGGCAGACTCCCTGACAGCCGGGCGATGCGCGCGCGCCGGCGGCTCGGCGGCACAGGTCGCGAGTGGGGGAGGCCCGGCCGGCAGGTGGACACGCGGGCACCGCCAGCTCGGCGGCAGAGTGAGGAAAGGGGGGGGAGGGGCAGACACCTCGACAGCCGGGCGACGCGCGCGCGCCGGCGGCTCGTGACCAGAGGTCGCGTGTATGGGAGCACCGGCCGGCAGGTGGACCCGCGGGCAGCGCCAGCTCGGCGGCAGAGTGAGGGAAGGAGGGGGAGGGGCGGATTCCAAGCCAGGCGGGCGACGCGCGCGCGCTGGCGTCTCGTCACCAGAGATCGCGAGTGCGAGAGGCCCGGCCGGCAGGTGGACACGCGGGCACCGCCGGCTCGGCGGCAGAGTCAGGGAAGTGGGGGGAGGGGATAGAGCCCCGTCGGGCTCGTCGACCCGCGGCTCCTGGCGGCTCTGCGGCCGAGTTGGGGAAGGAGGGGGGAGGGGCAGACTCCCTGACAGCCGGGCGATGCGCGCGCGCCGGCGGCTCGGCGGCACAGGTCGCGAGTGGGGGAGGCCCGGCCGGCAGGTGGACACGCGGGCACCGCCAGCTCGGCGGCAGAGTGAGGAAAGGGGGGGCGGGGCAGACACCTCGACAGCCGGGCGACGCGCGCGCGCTGGCGGCTCGTGACCAGAGGTCGCGAGTGCGACAGGCCCGGCCGGCAGGTGGACCCGCGGGCACCGCCAGCTCGGCGGCAGAGTGAAGGAAGGAGGGGGAGGGGCGGATTCCAAGCCAGGCGGGCGACGCGCGCGCGCTGGCGTCTCGTCACCAGAGATCGCGAGTGCGAGAGGCCCGGCCGGCAGGTGGACACGCGGGCACCGCCGGCTCGGCGGCAGAGTCAGGGAAGTGGGGGGAGGGGATAGAGCCCCGTCGGGCTCGTCGACCCGCGGCTCCTGGCGGCTCTGCGGCCGAGTTAGGGAAGGAGGGGGGGAGGGGCAGACTCCCTGACAGCCGGGCGATGCGCGCGCGCCGGCGGCTCGGCGGCACAGGTCGCGAGTGGGGGAGGCCCGGCCGGCAGGTGGACACGCGGGCACCGCCAGCTCGGCGGCAGAGTGAGGAAAGGGGGGGCGGGGCAGACACCTCGACAGCCGGGCGACGCGCGCGCGCTGGCGGCTCGTCACCAGAGGTCGCGAGTGCGAGAGGCCCGGCCGGCAGGTGGACACGCGGGCACCGCCAGCTCGGCGGCAGAGTCAGGGAAGTGGGGGGAGGGGATAGAGCCCCGTCGGGCTCGTCGACCCGCGGCTCCTGGCGGCTCTGCGGCCGAGTTAGGGAAGGAGGGGGGGAGGGGCAGACTCCCTGACAGCCGGGCGATGCGCGCGCGCCGGCGGCTCGGCGGCACAGGTCGCGAGTGGGGGAGGCCCGGCCGGCAGGTGGACACGCGGGCACCGCCAGCTCGGCGGCAGAGTGAGGAAAGGGGGGGCGGGGCAGACACCTCGACAGCCGGGCGACGCGCGCGCGCTGGCGGCTCGTCACCAGAGGTCGCGAGTGCGAGAGGCCAGGCCGGCAGGTGGACACGCGGGCACCCGCAGCTCGTCGGCAGGGTTAGGGAAGGGGGGGAGGGGATAGAGCCCCGTCCGGCTGGTCGACCCGCGGGCACTGCCAGGCGGGCGACGGGCGCGCGCTGGCGGCTGGGCGGGCGAGGTCGCCAGTGGGAGAGGCCCGGCCGGCAGGTGCCCGCGGGCAACGCCAGCTGGGCGGCAGAGTGAGGGGAGGAGCGGGGGAGGGGCAGACAGCCTGACAGCCGGGCGACGGGCGCGCGCTGGCGGCTCGGCGGGCGAGGTCGCGAGTGGGAGAGCCCCGGTCGCAGGTGGACCCGCGGGCACCCGCAGCTCGTCGACAGAGCTAGGGAAGTGGGGGGAGGGGATAGAGCCCCGTCGGGCTCGTCGACCCGCGGCTCCTGGCGGCTCTGCGGCCGAGTTAGGGAAGGAGGGGGGGAGGGGCAGACTCCCTGACAGCCGGGCGATGCGCGCGCGCTGGCGGCTCGGCGGCACAGGTCGCGAGTGGGGGAGGCCCGGCCGGCAGGTGGACACGCGGGCACCGCCAGCTCGGCGGCAGAGTGAGGAAAGGGGGGGGAGGGGCAGACACCTAGACAGCCGGGCGACGCGCGCGCGCCGGCGGCTCGTGACCAGAGGTCGCGTGTAGGGGAGCACCGGCCGGCAGGTGGACCCGCGGGCACCGCCAGCTCGGCGGCAGAGTGAGGGAAGGAGGGGGAGGGGCGGATTCCAAGCCAGGCGGGCGACGCGCGCGCGCTGGCGTCTCGTCACCAGAGATCGCGAGTGCGAGAGGCCCGGCCGGCAGGTGGACACGCGGGCACCGCCGGCTTGGCGGCAGAGTCAGGGAAGTGGGGGGAGGGGATAGAGCCCCGTCGGGCTCGTCGACCCGCGGCTCCTGGCGGCTCTGCGGCCGAGTTGGGGAAGGAGGGGGGGAGGGGCAGACTCCCTGACAGCCGGGCGATGCGCGCGCGCCGGCGGCTCGGCGGCACAGGTCGCGAGTGGGGGAGGCCCGGCCGGCAGGTGGACACGCGGGCACCGCCAGCTCGGCGGCAGAGTGAGGAAAGGGGGGGCGGGGCAGACACCTCGACAGCCGGGCGACGCGCGCGCGCTGGCGGCTCGTCACCAGAGGTCGCGAGTGCGACAGGCCAGGCCGGCAGGTGGACACGCGGGCACCCGCAGCTCGTCGGCAGGGTTAGGGAAGGGGGGGAGGGGATAGAGCCCCGTCCGGCTGGTCGACCCGCGGGCACTGCCAGGCGGGCGACGGGCGCGCGCTGGCGGCTGGGCGGGCGAGGTCGCCAGTGGGAGAGGCCCGGCCGGCAGGTGCCCGCGGGCAACGCCAGCTGGGCGGCAGAGTGAGGGGAGGAGCGGGGGAGGGGCAGACAGCCTGACAGCCGGGCGACGGGCGCGCGCTGGCGGCTCGGCGGGCGAGGTCGCGAGTGGGAGAGCCCCGGTCGCAGGTGGCCCCGCGGGCACCCGCAGCTCGTCGACAGAGTTAGGGAAGTGGGGGGAGGGGATAGAGCCCCGTCGGGCTCGTCGACCCGCGGCTCCTGGCGGCTCTGCGGCCGAGTTAGGGAAGGAGGGGGGGAGGGGCAGACTCCCTGACAGCCGGGCGATGCGCGCGCGCCGGCGGCTCGGCGGCACAGGTCGCGAGTGGGGGAGGCCCGGCCGGCAGGTGGACACGCGGGCACCGCCAGCTCGGCGGCAGAGTGAGGAAAGGGGGGGGAGGGGCAGACACCTAGACAGCCGGGCGACGCGCGCGCGCCGGCGGCTCGTGACCAGAGGTCGCGTGTATGGGAGCACCGGCCGGCAGGTGGACCCGCGGGCAGCGCCAGCTCGGCGGCAGAGTGAGGGAAGGAGGGGGAGGGGCGGATTCCAAGCCAGGCGGGCGACGCGCGCGCGCTGGCGTCTCGTCACCAGAGATCGCGAGTGCGAGAGGCCCGGCCGGCAGGTGGACACGCGGGCACCGCCGGCTCGGCGGCAGAGTCAGGGAAGTGGGGGGAGGGGATAGAGCCCCGTCGGGCTCGTCGACCCGCGGCTCCTGGCGGCTCTGCGGCCGAGTTGGGGAAGGAGGGGGGGAGGGGCAGACTCCCTGACAGCCGGGCGATGCGCGCGCGCCGGCGGCTCGGCGGCACAGGTCGCGAGTGGGGGAGGCCCGGCCGGCAGGTGGACACGCGGGCACCGCCAGCTCGGCGGCAGAGTGAGGAAAGGGGGGGCGGGGCAGACACCTCGACAGCCGGGCGACGCGCGCGCGCTGGCGGCTCGTCACCAGAGGTCGCGAGTGCGAGAGGCCAGGCCGGCAGGTGGACACGCGGGCACCCGCAGCTCGTCGGCAGGGTTAGGGAAGGGGGGGAGGGGATAGAGCCCCGTCCGGCTGGTCGACCCGCGGGCACTGCCAGGCGGGCGACGGGCGCGCGCTGGCGGCTGGGCGGGCGAGGTCGCCAGTGGGAGAGGCCCGGCCGGCAGGTGCCCGCGGGCAACGCCAGCTGGGCGGCAGAGTGAGGGGAGGAGCGGGGGAGGGGCAGACAGCCTGACAGCCGGGCGACGGGCGCGCGCTGGCGGCTCGGCGGGCGAGGTCGCGAGTGGGAGAGCCCCGGTCGCAGGTGGCCCCGCGGGCACCCGCAGCTCGTCGACAGAGTTAGGGAAGTGGGGGGAGGGGATAGAGCCCCGTCGGGCTCGTCGACCCGCGGCTCCTGGCGGCTCTGCGGCCGAGTTAGGGAAGGAGGGGGGGAGGGGCAGACTCCCTGACAGCCGGGCGATGCGCGCGCGCCGGCGGCTCGGCGGCACAGGTCGCGAGTGGGGGAGGCCCGGCCGGCAGGTGGACACGCGGGCACCGCCAGCTCGGCGGCAGAGTGAGGAAAGGGGGGGCGGGGCAGACACCTCGACAGCCGGGCGACGCGCGCGCGCTGGCGGCTCGTCACCAGAGGTCGCGAGTGCGAGAGGCCCGGCCGGCAGGTGGACACGCGGGCACCGCCAGCTCGGCGGCAGAGTGAGGAAAGGGGGGGGAGGGGCAGACACCTAGACAGCCGGGCGACGCGCGCGCGCCGGCGGCTCGTGACCAGAGGTCGCGTGTAGGGGAGCACCGGCCGGCAGGTGGACCCGCGGGCACCGCCAGCTCGGCGGCAGAGTGAGGGAAGGAGGGGGAGGGGCGGATTCCAAGCCAGGCGGGCGACGCGCGCGCGCTGGCGTCTCGTCACCAGAGATCGCGAGTGCGAGAGGCCCGGCCGGCAGGTGGACACGCGGGCACCGCCGGCTCGGCGGCAGAGTCAGGGAAGTGGGGGGAGGGGATAGAGCCCCGTCGGGCTCGTCGACCCGCGGCTCCTGGCGGCTCTGCGGCCGAGTTGGGGAAGGAGGGGGGGAGGGGCAGACTCCCTGACAGCCGGGCGATGCGCGCGCGCCGGCGGCTCGGCGGCACAGGTCGCGAGTGGGGGAGGCCCGGCCGGCAGGTGGACACGCGGGCACCGCCAGCTCGGCGGCAGAGTGAGGAAAGGGGGGGCGGGGCAGACACCTCGACAGCCGGGCGATGCGCGCGCGCTGGCGGCTCGTCACCAGAGGTCGCGAGTGCGAGAGGCCCGGCCGGCAGGTGGACACGGGGGCACCGCCGGCTCGGCGGCAGAGTCAGGGAAGTGGGGGGAGGGGATAGAGCCCCGTCGGGCTCGTCGACCCGCGGCTCCTGGCGGCTCTGCGGCCGAGTTGGGGAAGGAGGGGGGGAGGGGCAGACTCCCTGACAGCCGGGCGATGCGCGCGCGCCGGCGGCTCGGCGGCACAGGTCGCGAGTGGGGGAGGCCCGGCCGGCAGGTGGACACGCGGGCACCGCCAGCTCGGCGGCAGAGTGAGGAAAGGGGGGGCGGGGCAGACACCTCGACAGCCGGGCGACGCGCGCGCGCTGGCGGCTCGTCACCAGAGGTCGGGAGTGCGAGAGGCCAGGCCGGCAGGTGTACACGCGGGCACCCGCAGCTCGTCGGCAGGGTTAGGGAAGGGGGGGAGGGGATAGAGCCCCGTCCGGCTGGTCGACCCGCGGGCACTGCCAGGCGGGCGACGGGCGCGCGCTGGCGGCTGGGCGGGCGAGGTCGCCAGTGGGAGAGGCCCGGCCGGCAGGTGCCCGCGGGCAACGCCAGCTGGGCGGCAGAGTGAGGGGAGGAGCGGGGGAGGGGCAGACAGCCTGACAGCCGGGCGACGGGCGCGCGCTGGCGGCTCGGCGGGCGAGGTCGCGAGTGGGAGAGCCCCGGTCGCAGGTGGCCCCGCGGGCACCCGCAGCTCGTCGACAGAGTTAGGGAAGTGGGGGGAGGGGATAGAGCCCCGTCGGGCTCGTCGACCCGCGGCTCCTGGCGGCTCTGCGGCCGAGTTAGGGAAGGAGGGGGAGAGGGGCAGACTCCCTGACAGCCGGGCGATGCGCGCGCGCCGGCGGCTCGGCGGCACAGGTCGCGAGTGGGGGAGGCCCGGCCGGCAGGTGGACACGCGGGCACCGCCAGCTCGGCGGCAGAGTGAGGAAAGGGGGGGGAGGGGCAGACACCTCGACAGCCGGGCGACGCGCGCGCGCCGGCGGCTCGTGACCAGAGGTCGCGTGTATGGGAGCACCGGCCGGCAGGTGGACCCGCGGGCAGCGCCAGCTCGGCGGCAGAGTGAGGGAAGGAGGGGGAGGGGCGGATTCCAAGCCAGGCGGGCGACGCGCGCGCGCTGGCGTCTCGTCACCAGAGATCGCGAGTGCGAGAGGCCCGGCCGGCAGGTGGACACGCGGGCACCGCCGGCTCGGCGGCAGAGTCAGGGAAGTGGGGGGAGGGGATAGAGCCCCGTCGGGCTCGTCGACCCGCGGCTCCTGGCGGCTCTGCGGCCGAGTTGGGGAAGGAGGGGGGGAGGGGCAGACTCCCTGACAGCCGGGCGATGCGCGCGCGCCGGCGGCTCGGCGGCACAGGTCGCGAGTGGGGGAGGCCCGGCCGGCAGGTGGACACGCGGGCACCGCCAGCTCGGCGGCAGAGTGAGGAAAGGGGGGGCGGGGCAGACACCTCGACAGCCGGGCGACGCGCGCGCGCTGGCGGCTCGTGACCAGAGGTCGCGAGTGCGACAGGCCCGGCCGGCAGGTGGACCCGCGGGCACCGCCAGCTCGGCGGCAGAGTGAAGGAAGGAGGGGGAGGGGCGGATTCCAAGCCAGGCGGGCGACGCGCGCGCGCTGGCGTCTCGTCACCAGAGATCGCGAGTGCGAGAGGCCCGGCCGGCAGGTGGACACGCGGGCACCGCCGGCTCGGCGGCAGAGTCAGGGAAGTGGGGGGAGGGGATAGAGCCCCGTCGGGCTCGTCGACCCGCGGCTCCTGGCGGCTCTGCGGCCGAGTTAGGGAAGGAGGGGGGGAGGGGCAGACTCCCTGACAGCCGGGCGATGCGCGCGCGCCGGCGGCTCGGCGGCACAGGTCGCGAGTGGGGGAGGCCCGGCCGGCAGGTGGACACGCGGGCACCGCCAGCTCGGCGGCAGAGTGAGGAAAGGGGGGGCGGGGCAGACACCTCGACAGCCGGGCGACGCGCGCGCGCTGGCGGCTCGTCACCAGAGGTCGCGAGTGCGAGAGGCCCGGCCGGCAGGTGGACACGCGGGCACCGCCAGCTCGGCGGCAGAGTCAGGGAAGTGGGGGGAGGGGATAGAGCCCCGTCGGGCTCGTCGACCCGCGGCTCCTGGCGGCTCTGCGGCCGAGTTAGGGAAGGAGGGGGGGAGGGGCAGACTCCCTGACAGCCGGGCGATGCGCGCGCGCCGGCGGCTCGGCGGCACAGGTCGCGAGTGGGGGAGGCCCGGCCGGCAGGTGGACACGCGGGCACCGCCAGCTCGGCGGCAGAGTGAGGAAAGGGGGGGCGGGGCAGACACCTCGACAGCCGGGCGACGCGCGCGCGCTGGCGGCTCGTCACCAGAGGTCGCGAGTGCGAGAGGCCAGGCCGGCAGGTGGACACGCGGGCACCCGCAGCTCGTCGGCAGGGTTAGGGAAGGGGGGGAGGGGATAGAGCCCCGTCCGGCTGGTCGACCCGCGGGCACTGCCAGGCGGGCGACGGGCGCGCGCTGGCGGCTGGGCGGGCGAGGTCGCCAGTGGGAGAGGCCCGGCCGGCAGGTGCCCGCGGGCAACGCCAGCTGGGCGGCAGAGTGAGGGGAGGAGCGGGGGAGGGGCAGACAGCCTGACAGCCGGGCGACGGGCGCGCGCTGGCGGCTCGGCGGGCGAGGTCGCGAGTGGGAGAGCCCCGGTCGCAGGTGGACCCGCGGGCACCCGCAGCTCGTCGACAGAGCTAGGGAAGTGGGGGGAGGGGATAGAGCCCCGTCGGGCTCGTCGACCCGCGGCTCCTGGCGGCTCTGCGGCCGAGTTAGGGAAGGAGGGGGGGAGGGGCAGACTCCCTGACAGCCGGGCGATGCGCGCGCGCTGGCGGCTCGGCGGCACAGGTCGCGAGTGGGGGAGGCCCGGCCGGCAGGTGGACACGCGGGCACCGCCAGCTCGGCGGCAGAGTGAGGAAAGGGGGGGGAGGGGCAGACACCTAGACAGCCGGGCGACGCGCGCGCGCCGGCGGCTCGTGACCAGAGGTCGCGTGTAGGGGAGCACCGGCCGGCAGGTGGACCCGCGGGCACCGCCAGCTCGGCGGCAGAGTGAGGGAAGGAGGGGGAGGGGCGGATTCCAAGCCAGGCGGGCGACGCGCGCGCGCTGGCGTCTCGTCACCAGAGATCGCGAGTGCGAGAGGCCCGGCCGGCAGGTGGACACGCGGGCACCGCCGGCTTGGCGGCAGAGTCAGGGAAGTGGGGGGAGGGGATAGAGCCCCGTCGGGCTCGTCGACCCGCGGCTCCTGGCGGCTCTGCGGCCGAGTTGGGGAAGGAGGGGGGGAGGGGCAGACTCCCTGACAGCCGGGCGATGCGCGCGCGCCGGCGGCTCGGCGGCACAGGTCGCGAGTGGGGGAGGCCCGGCCGGCAGGTGGACACGCGGGCACCGCCAGCTCGGCGGCAGAGTGAGGAAAGGGGGGGCGGGGCAGACACCTCGACAGCCGGGCGACGCGCGCGCGCTGGCGGCTCGTCACCAGAGGTCGCGAGTGCGACAGGCCAGGCCGGCAGGTGGACACGCGGGCACCCGCAGCTCGTCGGCAGGGTTAGGGAAGGGGGGGAGGGGATAGAGCCCCGTCCGGCTGGTCGACCCGCGGGCACTGCCAGGCGGGCGACGGGCGCGCGCTGGCGGCTGGGCGGGCGAGGTCGCCAGTGGGAGAGGCCCGGCCGGCAGGTGCCCGCGGGCAACGCCAGCTGGGCGGCAGAGTGAGGGGAGGAGCGGGGGAGGGGCAGACAGCCTGACAGCCGGGCGACGGGCGCGCGCTGGCGGCTCGGCGGGCGAGGTCGCGAGTGGGAGAGCCCCGGTCGCAGGTGGCCCCGCGGGCACCCGCAGCTCGTCGACAGAGTTAGGGAAGTGGGGGGAGGGGATAGAGCCCCGTCGGGCTCGTCGACCCGCGGCTCCTGGCGGCTCTGCGGCCGAGTTAGGGAAGGAGGGGGGGAGGGGCAGACTCCCTGACAGCCGGGCGATGCGCGCGCGCCGGCGGCTCGGCGGCACAGGTCGCGAGTGGGGGAGGCCCGGCCGGCAGGTGGACACGCGGGCACCGCCAGCTCGGCGGCAGAGTGAGGAAAGGGGGGGGAGGGGCAGACACCTAGACAGCCGGGCGACGCGCGCGCGCCGGCGGCTCGTGACCAGAGGTCGCGTGTATGGGAGCACCGGCCGGCAGGTGGACCCGCGGGCAGCGCCAGCTCGGCGGCAGAGTGAGGGAAGGAGGGGGAGGGGCGGATTCCAAGCCAGGCGGGCGACGCGCGCGCGCTGGCGTCTCGTCACCAGAGATCGCGAGTGCGAGAGGCCCGGCCGGCAGGTGGACACGCGGGCACCGCCGGCTCGGCGGCAGAGTCAGGGAAGTGGGGGGAGGGGATAGAGCCCCGTCGGGCTCGTCGACCCGCGGCTCCTGGCGGCTCTGCGGCCGAGTTGGGGAAGGAGGGGGGGAGGGGCAGACTCCCTGACAGCCGGGCGATGCGCGCGCGCCGGCGGCTCGGCGGCACAGGTCGCGAGTGGGGGAGGCCCGGCCGGCAGGTGGACACGCGGGCACCGCCAGCTCGGCGGCAGAGTGAGGAAAGGGGGGGCGGGGCAGACACCTCGACAGCCGGGCGACGCGCGCGCGCTGGCGGCTCGTCACCAGAGGTCGCGAGTGCGAGAGGCCAGGCCGGCAGGTGGACACGCGGGCACCCGCAGCTCGTCGGCAGGGTTAGGGAAGGGGGGGAGGGGATAGAGCCCCGTCCGGCTGGTCGACCCGCGGGCACTGCCAGGCGGGCGACGGGCGCGCGCTGGCGGCTGGGCGGGCGAGGTCGCCAGTGGGAGAGGCCCGGCCGGCAGGTGCCCGCGGGCAACGCCAGCTGGGCGGCAGAGTGAGGGGAGGAGCGGGGGAGGGGCAGACAGCCTGACAGCCGGGCGACGGGCGCGCGCTGGCGGCTCGGCGGGCGAGGTCGCGAGTGGGAGAGCCCCGGTCGCAGGTGGCCCCGCGGGCACCCGCAGCTCGTCGACAGAGTTAGGGAAGTGGGGGGAGGGGATAGAGCCCCGTCGGGCTCGTCGACCCGCGGCTCCTGGCGGCTCTGCGGCCGAGTTAGGGAAGGAGGGGGGGAGGGGCAGACTCCCTGACAGCCGGGCGATGCGCGCGCGCCGGCGGCTCGGCGGCACAGGTCGCGAGTGGGGGAGGCCCGGCCGGCAGGTGGACACGCGGGCACCGCCAGCTCGGCGGCAGAGTGAGGAAAGGGGGGGCGGGGCAGACACCTCGACAGCCGGGCGACGCGCGCGCGCTGGCGGCTCGTCACCAGAGGTCGCGAGTGCGAGAGGCCCGGCCGGCAGGTGGACACGCGGGCACCGCCAGCTCGGCGGCAGAGTCAGGGAAGTGGGGGGAGGGGATAGAGCCCCGTCGGGCTCGTCGACCCGCGGCTCCTGGCGGCTCTGCGGCCGAGTTAGGGAAGGAGGGGGGGAGGGGCAGACTCCCTGACAGCCGGGCGATGCGCGCGCGCCGGCGGCTCGGCGGCACAGGTCGCGAGTGGGGGAGGCCCGGCCGGCAGGTGGACACGCGGGCACCGCCAGCTCGGCGGCAGAGTGAGGAAAGGGGGGGCGGGGCAGACACCTCGACAGCCGGGCGACGCGCGCGCGCTGGCGGCTCGTCACCAGAGGTCGCGAGTGCGAGAGGCCAGGCCGGCAGGTGGACACGCGGGCACCCGCAGCTCGTCGGCAGGGTTAGGGAAGGGGGGGAGGGGATAGAGCCCCGTCCGGCTGGTCGACCCGCGGGCACTGCCAGGCGGGCGACGGGCGCGCGCTGGCGGCTGGGCGGGCGAGGTCGCCAGTGGGAGAGGCCCGGCCGGCAGGTGCCCGCGGGCAACGCCAGCTGGGCGGCAGAGTGAGGGGAGGAGCGGGGGAGGGGCAGACAGCCTGACAGCCGGGCGACGGGCGCGCGCTGGCGGCTCGGCGGGCGAGGTCGCGAGTGGGAGAGCCCCGGTCGCAGGTGGACCCGCGGGCACCCGCAGCTCGTCGACAGAGCTAGGGAAGTGGGGGGAGGGGATAGAGCCCCGTCGGGCTCGTCGACCCGCGGCTCCTGGCGGCTCTGCGGCCGAGTTAGGGAAGGAGGGGGGAGGGGCAGACTCCCTGACAGCCGGGCGATGCGCGCGCGCTGGCGGCTCGGCGGCACAGGTCGCGAGTGGGGGAGGCCCGGCCGGCAGGTGGACACGCGGGCACCGCCAGCTCGGCGGCAGAGTGAGGAAAGGGGGGGGAGGGGCAGACACCTAGACAGCCGGGCGACGCGCGCGCGCCGGCGGCTCGTGACCAGAGGTCGCGTGTAGGGGAGCACCGGCCGGCAGGTGGACCCGCGGGCACCGCCAGCTCGGCGGCAGAGTGAGGGAAGGAGGGGGAGGGGCGGATTCCAAGCCAGGCGGGCGACGCGCGCGCGCTGGCGTCTCGTCACCAGAGATCGCGAGTGCGAGAGGCCCGGCCGGCAGGTGGACACGCGGGCACCGCCGGCTTGGCGGCAGAGTCAGGGAAGTGGGGGGAGGGGATAGAGCCCCGTCGGGCTCGTCGACCCGCGGCTCCTGGCGGCTCTGCGGCCGAGTTGGGGAAGGAGGGGGGGAGGGGCAGACTCCCTGACAGCCGGGCGATGCGCGCGCGCCGGCGGCTCGGCGGCACAGGTCGCGAGTGGGGGAGGCCCGGCCGGCAGGTGGACACGCGGGCACCGCCAGCTCGGCGGCAGAGTGAGGAAAGGGGGGGCGGGGCAGACACCTCGACAGCCGGGCGACGCGCGCGCGCTGGCGGCTCGTCACCAGAGGTCGCGAGTGCGACAGGCCAGGCCGGCAGGTGGACACGCGGGCACCCGCAGCTCGTCGGCAGGGTTAGGGAAGGGGGGGAGGGGATAGAGCCCCGTCCGGCTGGTCGACCCGCGGGCACTGCCAGGCGGGCGACGGGCGCGCGCTGGCGGCTGGGCGGGCGAGGTCGCCAGTGGGAGAGGCCCGGCCGGCAGGTGCCCGCGGGCAACGCCAGCTGGGCGGCAGAGTGAGGGGAGGAGCGGGGGAGGGGCAGACAGCCTGACAGCCGGGCGACGGGCGCGCGCTGGCGGCTCGGCGGGCGAGGTCGCGAGTGGGAGAGCCCCGGTCGCAGGTGGCCCCGCGGGCACCCGCAGCTCGTCGACAGAGTTAGGGAAGTGGGGGGAGGGGATAGAGCCCCGTCGGGCTCGTCGACCCGCGGCTCCTGGCGGCTCTGCGGCCGAGTTAGGGAAGGAGGGGGGGAGGGGCAGACTCCCTGACAGCCGGGCGATGCGCGCGCGCCGGCGGCTCGGCGGCACAGGTCGCGAGTGGGGGAGGCCCGGCCGGCAGGTGGACACGCGGGCACCGCCAGCTCGGCGGCAGAGTGAGGAAAGGGGGGGGAGGGGCAGACACCTAGACAGCCGGGCGACGCGCGCGCGCCGGCGGCTCGTGACCAGAGGTCGCGTGTATGGGAGCACCGGCCGGCAGGTGGACCCGCGGGCAGCGCCAGCTCGGCGGCAGAGTGAGGGAAGGAGGGGGAGGGGCGGATTCCAAGCCAGGCGGGCGACGCGCGCGCGCTGGCGTCTCGTCACCAGAGATCGCGAGTGCGAGAGGCCCGGCCGGCAGGTGGACACGCGGGCACCGCCGGCTCGGCGGCAGAGTCAGGGAAGTGGGGGGAGGGGATAGAGCCCCGTCGGGCTCGTCGACCCGCGGCTCCTGGCGGCTCTGCGGCCGAGTTGGGGAAGGAGGGGGGGAGGGGCAGACTCCCTGACAGCCGGGCGATGCGCGCGCGCCGGCGGCTCGGCGGCACAGGTCGCGAGTGGGGGAGGCCCGGCCGGCAGGTGGACACGCGGGCACCGCCAGCTCGGCGGCAGAGTGAGGAAAGGGGGGGCGGGGCAGACACCTCGACAGCCGGGCGACGCGCGCGCGCTGGCGGCTCGTCACCAGAGGTCGCGAGTGCGAGAGGCCAGGCCGGCAGGTGGACACGCGGGCACCCGCAGCTCGTCGGCAGGGTTAGGGAAGGGGGGGAGGGGATAGAGCCCCGTCCGGCTGGTCGACCCGCGGGCACTGCCAGGCGGGCGACGGGCGCGCGCTGGCGGCTGGGCGGGCGAGGTCGCCAGTGGGAGAGGCCCGGCCGGCAGGTGCCCGCGGGCAACGCCAGCTGGGCGGCAGAGTGAGGGGAGGAGCGGGGGAGGGGCAGACAGCCTGACAGCCGGGCGACGGGCGCGCGCTGGCGGCTCGGCGGGCGAGGTCGCGAGTGGGAGAGCCCCGGTCGCAGGTGGCCCCGCGGGCACCCGCAGCTCGTCGACAGAGTTAGGGAAGTGGGGGGAGGGGATAGAGCCCCGTCGGGCTCGTCGACCCGCGGCTCCTGGCGGCTCTGCGGCCGAGTTAGGGAAGGAGGGGGGGAGGGGCAGACTCCCTGACAGCCGGGCGATGCGCGCGCGCCGGCGGCTCGGCGGCACAGGTCGCGAGTGGGGGAGGCCCGGCCGGCAGGTGGACACGCGGGCACCGCCAGCTCGGCGGCAGAGTGAGGAAAGGGGGGGCGGGGCAGACACCTCGACAGCCGGGCGACGCGCGCGCGCTGGCGGCTCGTCACCAGAGGTCGCGAGTGCGAGAGGCCCGGCCGGCAGGTGGACACGCGGGCACCGCCAGCTCGGCGGCAGAGTCAGGGAAGTGGGGGGAGGGGATAGAGCCCCGTCGGGCTCGTCGACCCGCGGCTCCTGGCGGCTCTGCGGCCGAGTTAGGGAAGGAGGGGGGGAGGGGCAGACTCCCTGACAGCCGGGCGATGCGCGCGCGCCGGCGGCTCGGCGGCACAGGTCGCGAGTGGGGGAGGCCCGGCCGGCAGGTGGACACGCGGGCACCGCCAGCTCGGCGGCAGAGTGAGGAAAGGGGGGGCGGGGCAGACACCTCGACAGCCGGGCGACGCGCGCGCGCTGGCGGCTCGTCACCAGAGGTCGCGAGTGCGAGAGGCCAGGCCGGCAGGTGGACACGCGGGCACCCGCAGCTCGTCGGCAGGGTTAGGGAAGGGGGGGAGGGGATAGAGCCCCGTCCGGCTGGTCGACCCGCGGGCACTGCCAGGCGGGCGACGGGCGCGCGCTGGCGGCTGGGCGGGCGAGGTCGCCAGTGGGAGAGGCCCGGCCGGCAGGTGCCCGCGGGCAACGCCAGCTGGGCGGCAGAGTGAGGGGAGGAGCGGGGGAGGGGCAGACAGCCTGACAGCCGGGCGACGGGCGCGCGCTGGCGGCTCGGCGGGCGAGGTCGCGAGTGGGAGAGCCCCGGTCGCAGGTGGACCCGCGGGCACCCGCAGCTCGTCGACAGAGCTAGGGAAGTGGGGGGAGGGGATAGAGCCCCGTCGGGCTCGTCGACCCGCGGCTCCTGGCGGCTCTGCGGCCGAGTTAGGGAAGGAGGGGGGGAGGGGCAGACTCCCTGACAGCCGGGCGATGCGCGCGCGCTGGCGGCTCGGCGGCACAGGTCGCGAGTGGGGGAGGCCCGGCCGGCAGGTGGACACGCGGGCACCGCCAGCTCGGCGGCAGAGTGAGGAAAGGGGGGGGAGGGGCAGACACCTAGACAGCCGGGCGACGCGCGCGCGCCGGCGGCTCGTGACCAGAGGTCGCGTGTAGGGGAGCACCGGCCGGCAGGTGGACCCGCGGGCACCGCCAGCTCGGCGGCAGAGTGAGGGAAGGAGGGGGAGGGGCGGATTCCAAGCCAGGCGGGCGACGCGCGCGCGCTGGCGTCTCGTCACCAGAGATCGCGAGTGCGAGAGGCCCGGCCGGCAGGTGGACACGCGGGCACCGCCGGCTCGGCGGCAGAGTCAGGGAAGTGGGGGGAGGGGATAGAGCCCCGTCGGGCTCGTCGACCCGCGGCTCCTGGCGGCTCTGCGGCCGAGTTGGGGAAGGAGGGGGGGAGGGGCAGACTCCCTGACAGCCGGGCGATGCGCGCGCGCCGGCGGCTCGGCGGCACAGGTCGCGAGTGGGGGAGGCCCGGCCGGCAGGTGGACACGCGGGCACCGCCAGCTCGGCGGCAGAGTGAGGAAAGGGGGGGCGGGGCAGACACCTCGACAGCCGGGCGACGCGCGCGCGCTGGCGGCTCGTCACCAGAGGTCGCGAGTGCGAGAGGCCAGGCCGGCAGGTGGACACGCGGGCACCCGCAGCTCGTCGGCAGGGTTAGGGAAGGGGGGGAGGGGATAGAGCCCCGTCCGGCTGGTCGACCCGCGGGCACTGCCAGGCGGGCGACGGGCGCGCGCTGGCGGCTGGGCGGGCGAGGTCGCCAGTGGGAGAGGCCCGGCCGGCAGGTGCCCGCGGGCAACGCCAGCTGGGCGGCAGAGTGAGGGGAGGAGCGGGGGAGGGGCAGACAGCCTGACAGCCGGGCGACGGGCGCGCGCTGGCGGCTCGGCGGGCGAGGTCGCGAGTGGGAGAGCCCCGGTCGCAGGTGGACCCGCGGGCACCCGCAGCTCGTCGACAGAGCTAGGGAAGTGGGGGGAGGGGATAGAGCCCCGTCGGGCTCGTCGACCCGCGGCTCCTGGCGGCTCTGCGGCCGAGTTAGGGAAGGAGGGGGGGAGGGGCAGACTCCCTGACAGCCGGGCGATGCGCGCGCGCTGGCGGCTCGGCGGCACAGGTCGCGAGTGGGGGAGGCCCGGCCGGCAGGTGGACACGCGGGCACCGCCAGCTCGGCGGCAGAGTGAGGAAAGGGGGGGGAGGGGCAGACACCTAGACAGCCGGGCGACGCGCGCGCGCCGGCGGCTCGTGACCAGAGGTCGCGTGTAGGGGAGCACCGGCCGGCAGGTGGACCCGCGGGCACCGCCAGCTCGGCGGCAGAGTGAGGGAAGGAGGGGGAGGGGCGGATTCCAAGCCAGGCGGGCGACGCGCGCGCGCTGGCGTCTCGTCACCAGAGGTCGCGAGTGCGAGAGGCCCGGCCGGCAGGTGGACACGCGGGCACCGCCAGCTCGGCGGCAGAGTCAGGGAAGTGGGGGGAGGGGATAGAGCCCCGTCGGGCTCGTCGACCCGCGGCTCCTGGCGGCTCTGCGGCCGAGTTAGGGAAGGAGGGGGGGAGGGGCAGACTCCCTGACAGCCGGGCGATGCGCGCGCGCCGGCGGCTCGGCGGCACAGGTCGCGAGTGGGGGAGGCCCGGCCGGCAGGTGGACACGCGGGCACCGCCAGCTCGGCGGCAGAGTGAGGAAAGGGGGGGCGGGGCAGACACCTCGACAGCCGGGCGACGCGCGCGCGCTGGCGGCTCGTCACCAGAGGTCGCGAGTGCGAGAGGCCAGGCCGGCAGGTGGACACGCGGGCACCCGCAGCTCGTCGGCAGGGTTAGGGAAGGGGGGGAGGGGATAGAGCCCCGTCCGGCTGGTCGACCCGCGGGCACTGCCAGGCGGGCGACGGGCGCGCGCTGGCGGCTGGGCGGGCGAGGTCGCCAGTGGGAGAGGCCCGGCCGGCAGGTGCCCGCGGGCAACGCCAGCTGGGCGGCAGAGTGAGGGGAGGAGCGGGGGAGGGGCAGACAGCCTGACAGCCGGGCGACGGGCGCGCGCTGGCGGCTCGGCGGGCGAGGTCGCGAGTGGGAGAGCCCCGGTCGCAGGTGGACCCGCGGGCACCCGCAGCTCGTCGACAGAGCTAGGGAAGTGGGGGGAGGGGATAGAGCCCCGTCGGGCTCGTCGACCCGCGGCTCCTGGCGGCTCTGCGGCCGAGTTAGGGAAGGAGGGGGGGAGGGGCAGACTCCCTGACAGCCGGGCGATGCGCGCGCGCCGGCGGCTCGGCGGCACAGGTCGCGAGTGGGGGAGGCCCGGCCGGCAGGTGGACACGCGGGCACCGCCAGCTCGGCGGCAGAGTGAGGAAAGGGGGGGCGGGGCAGACACCTCGACAGCCGGGCGACGCGCGCGCGCTGGCGGCTCGTCACCAGAGGTCGCGAGTGCGAGAGGCCCGGCCGGCAGGTGGACACGCGGGCACCGCCAGCTCGGCGGCAGAGTCAGGGAAGTGGGGGGAGGGGATAGAGCCCCGTCGGGCTCGTCGACCCGCGGCTCCTGGCGGCTCTGCGGCCGAGTTAGGGAAGGAGGGGGGGAGGGGCAGACTCCCTGACAGCCGGGCGATGCGCGCGCGCCGGCGGCTCGGCGGCACAGGTCGCGAGTGGGGGAGGCCCGGCCGGCAGGTGGACACGCGGGCACCGCCAGCTCGGCGGCAGAGTGAGGAAAGGGGGGGCGGGGCAGACACCTCGACAGCCGGGCGACGCGCGCGCGCTGGCGGCTCGTCACCAGAGGTCGCGAGTGCGAGAGGCCAGGCCGGCAGGTGGACACGCGGGCACCCGCAGCTCGTCGGCAGGGTTAGGGAAGGGGGGGAGGGGATAGAGCCCCGTCCGGCTGGTCGACCCGCGGGCACTGCCAGGCGGGCGACGGGCGCGCGCTGGCGGCTGGGCGGGCGAGGTCGCCAGTGGGAGAGGCCCGGCCGGCAGGTGCCCGCGGGCAACGCCAGCTGGGCGGCAGAGTGAGGGGAGGAGCGGGGGAGGGGCAGACAGCCTGACAGCCGGGCGACGGGCGCGCGCTGGCGGCTCGGCGGGCGAGGTCGCGAGTGGGAGAGCCCCGGTCGCAGGTGGACCCGCGGGCACCCGCAGCTCGTCGACAGAGCTAGGGAAGTGGGGGGAGGGGATAGAGCCCCGTCGGGCTCGTCGACCCGCGGCTCCTGGCGGCTCTGCGGCCGAGTTAGGGAAGGAGGGGGGGAGGGGCAGACTCCCTGACAGCCGGGCGATGCGCGCGCGCTGGCGGCTCGGCGGCACAGGTCGCGAGTGGGGGAGGCCCGGCCGGCAGGTGGACACGCGGGCACCGCCAGCTCGGCGGCAGAGTGAGGAAAGGGGGGGGAGGGGCAGACACCTAGACAGCCGGGCGACGCGCGCGCGCCGGCGGCTCGTGACCAGAGGTCGCGTGTAGGGGAGCACCGGCCGGCAGGTGGACCCGCGGGCACCGCCAGCTCGGCGGCAGAGTGAGGGAAGGAGGGGGAGGGGCGGATTCCAAGCCAGGCGGGCGACGCGCGCGCGCTGGCGTCTCGTCACCAGAGATCGCGAGTGCGAGAGGCCCGGCCGGCAGGTGGACACGCGGGCACCGCCGGCTTGGCGGCAGAGTCAGGGAAGTGGGGGGAGGGGATAGAGCCCCGTCGGGCTCGTCGACCCGCGGCTCCTGGCGGCTCTGCGGCCGAGTTGGGGAAGGAGGGGGGGAGGGGCAGACTCCCTGACAGCCGGGCGATGCGCGCGCGCCGGCGGCTCGGCGGCACAGGTCGCGAGTGGGGGAGGCCCGGCCGGCAGGTGGACACGCGGGCACCGCCAGCTCGGCGGCAGAGTGAGGAAAGGGGGGGCGGGGCAGACACCTCGACAGCCGGGCGACGCGCGCGCGCTGGCGGCTCGTCACCAGAGGTCGCGAGTGCGACAGGCCAGGCCGGCAGGTGGACACGCGGGCACCCGCAGCTCGTCGGCAGGGTTAGGGAAGGGGGGGAGGGGATAGAGCCCCGTCCGGCTGGTCGACCCGCGGGCACTGCCAGGCGGGCGACGGGCGCGCGCTGGCGGCTGGGCGGGCGAGGTCGCCAGTGGGAGAGGCCCGGCCGGCAGGTGCCCGCGGGCAACGCCAGCTGGGCGGCAGAGTGAGGGGAGGAGCGGGGGAGGGGCAGACAGCCTGACAGCCGGGCGACGGGCGCGCGCTGGCGGCTCGGCGGGCGAGGTCGCGAGTGGGAGAGCCCCGGTCGCAGGTGGCCCCGCGGGCACCCGCAGCTCGTCGACAGAGTTAGGGAAGTGGGGGGAGGGGATAGAGCCCCGTCGGGCTCGTCGACCCGCGGCTCCTGGCGGCTCTGCGGCCGAGTTAGGGAAGGAGGGGGGGAGGGGCAGACTCCCTGACAGCCGGGCGATGCGCGCGCGCCGGCGGCTCGGCGGCACAGGTCGCGAGTGGGGGAGGCCCGGCCGGCAGGTGGACACGCGGGCACCGCCAGCTCGGCGGCAGAGTGAGGAAAGGGGGGGGAGGGGCAGACACCTAGACAGCCGGGCGACGCGCGCGCGCCGGCGGCTCGTGACCAGAGGTCGCGTGTATGGGAGCACCGGCCGGCAGGTGGACCCGCGGGCAGCGCCAGCTCGGCGGCAGAGTGAGGGAAGGAGGGGGAGGGGCGGATTCCAAGCCAGGCGGGCGACGCGCGCGCGCTGGCGTCTCGTCACCAGAGATCGCGAGTGCGAGAGGCCCGGCCGGCAGGTGGACACGCGGGCACCGCCGGCTCGGCGGCAGAGTCAGGGAAGTGGGGGGAGGGGATAGAGCCCCGTCGGGCTCGTCGACCCGCGGCTCCTGGCGGCTCTGCGGCCGAGTTGGGGAAGGAGGGGGGGAGGGGCAGACTCCCTGACAGCCGGGCGATGCGCGCGCGCCGGCGGCTCGGCGGCACAGGTCGCGAGTGGGGGAGGCCCGGCCGGCAGGTGGACACGCGGGCACCGCCAGCTCGGCGGCAGAGTGAGGAAAGGGGGGGCGGGGCAGACACCTCGACAGCCGGGCGACGCGCGCGCGCTGGCGGCTCGTCACCAGAGGTCGCGAGTGCGAGAGGCCAGGCCGGCAGGTGGACACGCGGGCACCCGCAGCTCGTCGGCAGGGTTAGGGAAGGGGGGGAGGGGATAGAGCCCCGTCCGGCTGGTCGACCCGCGGGCACTGCCAGGCGGGCGACGGGCGCGCGCTGGCGGCTGGGCGGGCGAGGTCGCCAGTGGGAGAGGCCCGGCCGGCAGGTGCCCGCGGGCAACGCCAGCTGGGCGGCAGAGTGAGGGGAGGAGCGGGGGAGGGGCAGACAGCCTGACAGCCGGGCGACGGGCGCGCGCTGGCGGCTCGGCGGGCGAGGTCGCGAGTGGGAGAGCCCCGGTCGCAGGTGGCCCCGCGGGCACCCGCAGCTCGTCGACAGAGTTAGGGAAGTGGGGGGAGGGGATAGAGCCCCGTCGGGCTCGTCGACCCGCGGCTCCTGGCGGCTCTGCGGCCGAGTTAGGGAAGGAGGGGGGGAGGGGCAGACTCCCTGACAGCCGGGCGATGCGCGCGCGCCGGCGGCTCGGCGGCACAGGTCGCGAGTGGGGGAGGCCCGGCCGGCAGGTGGACACGCGGGCACCGCCAGCTCGGCGGCAGAGTGAGGAAAGGGGGGGCGGGGCAGACACCTCGACAGCCGGGCGACGCGCGCGCGCTGGCGGCTCGTCACCAGAGGTCGCGAGTGCGAGAGGCCCGGCCGGCAGGTGGACACGCGGGCACCGCCAGCTCGGCGGCAGAGTCAGGGAAGTGGGGGGAGGGGATAGAGCCCCGTCGGGCTCGTCGACCCGCGGCTCCTGGCGGCTCTGCGGCCGAGTTAGGGAAGGAGGGGGGGAGGGGCAGACTCCCTGACAGCCGGGCGATGCGCGCGCGCCGGCGGCTCGGCGGCACAGGTCGCGAGTGGGGGAGGCCCGGCCGGCAGGTGGACACGCGGGCACCGCCAGCTCGGCGGCAGAGTGAGGAAAGGGGGGGCGGGGCAGACACCTCGACAGCCGGGCGACGCGCGCGCGCTGGCGGCTCGTCACCAGAGGTCGCGAGTGCGAGAGGCCAGGCCGGCAGGTGGACACGCGGGCACCCGCAGCTCGTCGGCAGGGTTAGGGAAGGGGGGGAGGGGATAGAGCCCCGTCCGGCTGGTCGACCCGCGGGCACTGCCAGGCGGGCGACGGGCGCGCGCTGGCGGCTGGGCGGGCGAGGTCGCCAGTGGGAGAGGCCCGGCCGGCAGGTGCCCGCGGGCAACGCCAGCTGGGCGGCAGAGTGAGGGGAGGAGCGGGGGAGGGGCAGACAGCCTGACAGCCGGGCGACGGGCGCGCGCTGGCGGCTCGGCGGGCGAGGTCGCGAGTGGGAGAGCCCCGGTCGCAGGTGGACCCGCGGGCACCCGCAGCTCGTCGACAGAGCTAGGGAAGTGGGGGGAGGGGATAGAGCCCCGTCGGGCTCGTCGACCCGCGGCTCCTGGCGGCTCTGCGGCCGAGTTAGGGAAGGAGGGGGGGAGGGGCAGACTCCCTGACAGCCGGGCGATGCGCGCGCGCTGGCGGCTCGGCGGCACAGGTCGCGAGTGGGGGAGGCCCGGCCGGCAGGTGGACACGCGGGCACCGCCAGCTCGGCGGCAGAGTGAGGAAAGGGGGGGGAGGGGCAGACACCTAGACAGCCGGGCGACGCGCGCGCGCCGGCGGCTCGTGACCAGAGGTCGCGTGTAGGGGAGCACCGGCCGGCAGGTGGACCCGCGGGCACCGCCAGCTCGGCGGCAGAGTGAGGGAAGGAGGGGGAGGGGCGGATTCCAAGCCAGGCGGGCGACGCGCGCGCGCTGGCGTCTCGTCACCAGAGATCGCGAGTGCGAGAGGCCCGGCCGGCAGGTGGACACGCGGGCACCGCCGGCTTGGCGGCAGAGTCAGGGAAGTGGGGGGAGGGGATAGAGCCCCGTCGGGCTCGTCGACCCGCGGCTCCTGGCGGCTCTGCGGCCGAGTTGGGGAAGGAGGGGGGGAGGGGCAGACTCCCTGACAGCCGGGCGATGCGCGCGCGCCGGCGGCTCGGCGGCACAGGTCGCGAGTGGGGGAGGCCCGGCCGGCAGGTGGACACGCGGGCACCGCCAGCTCGGCGGCAGAGTGAGGAAAGGGGGGGCGGGGCAGACACCTCGACAGCCGGGCGACGCGCGCGCGCTGGCGGCTCGTCACCAGAGGTCGCGAGTGCGACAGGCCAGGCCGGCAGGTGGACACGCGGGCACCCGCAGCTCGTCGGCAGGGTTAGGGAAGGGGGGGAGGGGATAGAGCCCCGTCCGGCTGGTCGACCCGCGGGCACTGCCAGGCGGGCGACGGGCGCGCGCTGGCGGCTGGGCGGGCGAGGTCGCCAGTGGGAGAGGCCCGGCCGGCAGGTGCCCGCGGGCAACGCCAGCTGGGCGGCAGAGTGAGGGGAGGAGCGGGGGAGGGGCAGACAGCCTGACAGCCGGGCGACGGGCGCGCGCTGGCGGCTCGGCGGGCGAGGTCGCGAGTGGGAGAGCCCCGGTCGCAGGTGGCCCCGCGGGCACCCGCAGCTCGTCGACAGAGTTAGGGAAGTGGGGGGAGGGGATAGAGCCCCGTCGGGCTCGTCGACCCGCGGCTCCTGGCGGCTCTGCGGCCGAGTTAGGGAAGGAGGGGGGGAGGGGCAGACTCCCTGACAGCCGGGCGATGCGCGCGCGCCGGCGGCTCGGCGGCACAGGTCGCGAGTGGGGGAGGCCCGGCCGGCAGGTGGACACGCGGGCACCGCCAGCTCGGCGGCAGAGTGAGGAAAGGGGGGGGAGGGGCAGACACCTAGACAGCCGGGCGACGCGCGCGCGCCGGCGGCTCGTGACCAGAGGTCGCGTGTATGGGAGCACCGGCCGGCAGGTGGACCCGCGGGCAGCGCCAGCTCGGCGGCAGAGTGAGGGAAGGAGGGGGAGGGGCGGATTCCAAGCCAGGCGGGCGACGCGCGCGCGCTGGCGTCTCGTCACCAGAGATCGCGAGTGCGAGAGGCCCGGCCGGCAGGTGGACACGCGGGCACCGCCGGCTCGGCGGCAGAGTCAGGGAAGTGGGGGGAGGGGATAGAGCCCCGTCGGGCTCGTCGACCCGCGGCTCCTGGCGGCTCTGCGGCCGAGTTGGGGAAGGAGGGGGGGAGGGGCAGACTCCCTGACAGCCGGGCGATGCGCGCGCGCCGGCGGCTCGGCGGCACAGGTCGCGAGTGGGGGAGGCCCGGCCGGCAGGTGGACACGCGGGCACCGCCAGCTCGGCGGCAGAGTGAGGAAAGGGGGGGCGGGGCAGACACCTCGACAGCCGGGCGACGCGCGCGCGCTGGCGGCTCGTCACCAGAGGTCGCGAGTGCGAGAGGCCAGGCCGGCAGGTGGACACGCGGGCACCCGCAGCTCGTCGGCAGGGTTAGGGAAGGGGGGGAGGGGATAGAGCCCCGTCCGGCTGGTCGACCCGCGGGCACTGCCAGGCGGGCGACGGGCGCGCGCTGGCGGCTGGGCGGGCGAGGTCGCCAGTGGGAGAGGCCCGGCCGGCAGGTGCCCGCGGGCAACGCCAGCTGGGCGGCAGAGTGAGGGGAGGAGCGGGGGAGGGGCAGACAGCCTGACAGCCGGGCGACGGGCGCGCGCTGGCGGCTCGGCGGGCGAGGTCGCGAGTGGGAGAGCCCCGGTCGCAGGTGGCCCCGCGGGCACCCGCAGCTCGTCGACAGAGTTAGGGAAGTGGGGGGAGGGGATAGAGCCCCGTCGGGCTCGTCGACCCGCGGCTCCTGGCGGCTCTGCGGCCGAGTTAGGGAAGGAGGGGGGAGGGGCAGACTCCCTGACAGCCGGGCGATGCGCGCGCGCCGGCGGCTCGGCGGCACAGGTCGCGAGTGGGGGAGGCCCGGCCGGCAGGTGGACACGCGGGCACCGCCAGCTCGGCGGCAGAGTGAGGAAAGGGGGGGCGGGGCAGACACCTCGACAGCCGGGCGACGCGCGCGCGCTGGCGGCTCGTCACCAGAGGTCGCGAGTGCGAGAGGCCCGGCCGGCAGGTGGACACGCGGGCACCGCCAGCTCGGCGGCAGAGTCAGGGAAGTGGGGGGAGGGGATAGAGCCCCGTCGGGCTCGTCGACCCGCGGCTCCTGGCGGCTCTGCGGCCGAGTTAGGGAAGGAGGGGGGGAGGGGCAGACTCCCTGACAGCCGGGCGATGCGCGCGCGCCGGCGGCTCGGCGGCACAGGTCGCGAGTGGGGGAGGCCCGGCCGGCAGGTGGACACGCGGGCACCGCCAGCTCGGCGGCAGAGTGAGGAAAGGGGGGGCGGGGCAGACACCTCGACAGCCGGGCGACGCGCGCGCGCTGGCGGCTCGTCACCAGAGGTCGCGAGTGCGAGAGGCCAGGCCGGCAGGTGGACACGCGGGCACCCGCAGCTCGTCGGCAGGGTTAGGGAAGGGGGGGAGGGGATAGAGCCCCGTCCGGCTGGTCGACCCGCGGGCACTGCCAGGCGGGCGACGGGCGCGCGCTGGCGGCTGGGCGGGCGAGGTCGCCAGTGGGAGAGGCCCGGCCGGCAGGTGCCCGCGGGCAACGCCAGCTGGGCGGCAGAGTGAGGGGAGGAGCGGGGGAGGGGCAGACAGCCTGACAGCCGGGCGACGGGCGCGCGCTGGCGGCTCGGCGGGCGAGGTCGCGAGTGGGAGAGCCCCGGTCGCAGGTGGACCCGCGGGCACCCGCAGCTCGTCGACAGAGCTAGGGAAGTGGGGGGAGGGGATAGAGCCCCGTCGGGCTCGTCGACCCGCGGCTCCTGGCGGCTCTGCGGCCGAGTTAGGGAAGGAGGGGGGGAGGGGCAGACTCCCTGACAGCCGGGCGATGCGCGCGCGCTGGCGGCTCGGCGGCACAGGTCGCGAGTGGGGGAGGCCCGGCCGGCAGGTGGACACGCGGGCACCGCCAGCTCGGCGGCAGAGTGAGGAAAGGGGGGGGAGGGGCAGACACCTAGACAGCCGGGCGACGCGCGCGCGCCGGCGGCTCGTGACCAGAGGTCGCGTGTAGGGGAGCACCGGCCGGCAGGTGGACCCGCGGGCACCGCCAGCTCGGCGGCAGAGTGAGGGAAGGAGGGGGAGGGGCGGATTCCAAGCCAGGCGGGCGACGCGCGCGCGCTGGCGTCTCGTCACCAGAGATCGCGAGTGCGAGAGGCCCGGCCGGCAGGTGGACACGCGGGCACCGCCGGCTCGGCGGCAGAGTCAGGGAAGTGGGGGGAGGGGATAGAGCCCCGTCGGGCTCGT
Source organism: Giraffa tippelskirchi (assembly GCF_054371585.1). NCBI lineage: Eukaryota > Metazoa > Chordata > Mammalia > Artiodactyla > Giraffidae > Giraffa > Giraffa tippelskirchi. The sequence goes on from NC_137282.1 coordinate 71,942,168, forward strand.
CGACCCGCGGCTCCTGGCGGCTCTGCGGCCGAGTTGGGGAAGGAGGGGGGGAGGGGCAGACTCCCTGACAGCCGGGCGATGCGCGCGCGCCGGCGGCTCGGCGGCACAGGTCGCGAGTGGGGGAGGCCCGGCCGGCAGGTGGACACGCGGGCACCGCCAGCTCGGCGGCAGAGTGAGGAAAGGGGGGGCGGGGCAGACACCTCGACAGCCGGGCGACGCGCGCGCGCTGGCGGCTCGTCACCAGAGGTCGCGAGTGCGAGAGGCCAGGCCGGCAGGTGGACACGCGGGCACCCGCAGCTCGTCGGCAGGGTTAGGGAAGGGGGGGAGGGGATAGAGCCCCGTCCGGCTGGTCGACCCGCGGGCACTGCCAGGCGGGCGACGGGCGCGCGCTGGCGGCTGGGCGGGCGAGGTCGCCAGTGGGAGAGGCCCGGCCGGCAGGTGCCCGCGGGCAACGCCAGCTGGGCGGCAGAGTGAGGGGAGGAGCGGGGGAGGGGCAGACAGCCTGACAGCCGGGCGACGGGCGCGCGCTGGCGGCTCGGCGGGCGAGGTCGCGAGTGGGAGAGCCCCGGTCGCAGGTGGACCCGCGGGCACCCGCAGCTCGTCGACAGAGCTAGGGAAGTGGGGGGAGGGGATAGAGCCCCGTCGGGCTCGTCGACCCGCGGCTCCTGGCGGCTCTGCGGCCGAGTTAGGGAAGGAGGGGGGAGGGGCAGACTCCCTGACAGCCGGGCGATGCGCGCGCGCTGGCGGCTCGGCGGCACAGGTCGCGAGTGGGGGAGGCCCGGCCGGCAGGTGGACACGCGGGCACCGCCAGCTCGGCGGCAGAGTGAGGAAAGGGGGGGGAGGGGCAGACACCTAGACAGCCGGGCGACGCGCGCGCGCCGGCGGCTCGTGACCAGAGGTCGCGTGTAGGGGAGCACCGGCCGGCAGGTGGACCCGCGGGCACCGCCAGCTCGGCGGCAGAGTGAGGGAAGGAGGGGGAGGGGCGGATTCCAAGCCAGGCGGGCGACGCGCGCGCGCTGGCGTCTCGTCACCAGAGGTCGCGAGTGCGAGAGGCCCGGCCGGCAGGTGGACACGCGGGCACCGCCAGCTCGGCGGCAGAGTCAGGGAAGTGGGGGGAGGGGATAGAGCCCCGTCGGGCTCGTCGACCCGCGGCTCCTGGCGGCTCTGCGGCCGAGTTAGGGAAGGAGGGGGGGAGGGGCAGACTCCCTGACAGCCGGGCGATGCGCGCGCGCCGGCGGCTCGGCGGCACAGGTCGCGAGTGGGGGAGGCCCGGCCGGCAGGTGGACACGCGGGCACCGCCAGCTCGGCGGCAGAGTGAGGAAAGGGGGGGCGGGGCAGACACCTCGACAGCCGGGCGACGCGCGCGCGCTGGCGGCTCGTCACCAGAGGTCGCGAGTGCGAGAGGCCAGGCCGGCAGGTGGACACGCGGGCACCCGCAGCTCGTCGGCAGGGTTAGGGAAGGGGGGGAGGGGATAGAGCCCCGTCCGGCTGGTCGACCCGCGGGCACTGCCAGGCGGGCGACGGGCGCGCGCTGGCGGCTGGGCGGGCGAGGTCGCCAGTGGGAGAGGCCCGGCCGGCAGGTGCCCGCGGGCAACGCCAGCTGGGCGGCAGAGTGAGGGGAGGAGCGGGGGAGGGGCAGACAGCCTGACAGCCGGGCGACGGGCGCGCGCTGGCGGCTCGGCGGGCGAGGTCGCGAGTGGGAGAGCCCCGGTCGCAGGTGGACCCGCGGGCACCCGCAGCTCGTCGACAGAGCTAGGGAAGTGGGGGGAGGGGATAGAGCCCCGTCGGGCTCGTCGACCCGCGGCTCCTGGCGGCTCTGCGGCCGAGTTAGGGAAGGAGGGGGGGAGGGGCAGACTCCCTGACAGCCGGGCGATGCGCGCGCGCTGGCGGCTCGGCGGCACAGGTCGCGAGTGGGGGAGGCCCGGCCGGCAGGTGGACACGCGGGCACCGCCAGCTCGGCGGCAGAGTGAGGAAAGGGGGGGGAGGGGCAGACACCTAGACAGCCGGGCGACGCGCGCGCGCCGGCGGCTCGTGACCAGAGGTCGCGTGTAGGGGAGCACCGGCCGGCAGGTGGACCCGCGGGCACCGCCAGCTCGGCGGCAGAGTGAGGGAAGGAGGGGGAGGGGCGGATTCCAAGCCAGGCGGGCGACGCGCGCGCGCTGGCGTCTCGTCACCAGAGATCGCGAGTGCGAGAGGCCCGGCCGGCAGGTGGACACGCGGGCACCGCCGGCTCGGCGGCAGAGTCAGGGAAGTGGGGGGAGGGGATAGAGCCCCGTCGGGCTCGTCGACCCGCGGCTCCTGGCGGCTCTGCGGCCGAGTTGGGGAAGGAGGGGGGGAGGGGCAGACTCCCTGACAGCCGGGCGATGCGCGCGCGCCGGCGGCTCGGCGGCACAGGTCGCGAGTGGGGGAGGCCCGGCCGGCAGGTGGACACGCGGGCACCGCCAGCTCGGCGGCAGAGTGAGGAAAGGGGGGGCGGGGCAGACACCTCGACAGCCGGGCGACGCGCGCGCGCTGGCGGCTCGTCACCAGAGGTCGCGAGTGCGAGAGGCCAGGCCGGCAGGTGGACACGCGGGCACCCGCAGCTCGTCGGCAGGGTTAGGGAAGGGGGGGAGGGGATAGAGCCCCGTCCGGCTGGTCGACCCGCGGGCACTGCCAGGCGGGCGACGGGCGCGCGCTGGCGGCTGGGCGGGCGAGGTCGCCAGTGGGAGAGGCCCGGCCGGCAGGTGCCCGCGGGCAACGCCAGCTGGGCGGCAGAGTGAGGGGAGGAGCGGGGGAGGGGCAGACAGCCTGACAGCCGGGCGACGGGCGCGCGCTGGCGGCTCGGCGGGCGAGG
>NC_137282.1:71957500-71992500 GCF_054371585.1 Giraffa tippelskirchi
GCACGCGGCGCACGCGCGGTCCCCCCCCACGTGCCGGACACCCGGCGGGGCCCGGCGGGACCCTCCCCCGACTCGGCGGGGGGAGGCGCGGGCCGCGGTAGGCAACGAACGGCACACGGCCCCACCGCGGGGCCGGCGCACCCATCCCCCCTCACAGAGGAGAGGTGGGGGGATTCTGCCCACGTGCTCTGGCAGTCGCCACGGCGGCTACACTGCGCACTCAGGAGGGGCAGCGGCCGGGGGCTCCGGTACCCCAGAGGCTCCCTCTCGGATCGCTAGAGAAGGCTTTCTCACCGAGGGCGCGCCGTCCCTCACCCCATCGTCTCTCCTTCGGGCCCACGGAGGCGCTCCACGAGCCGCCGAGCCTCGACTGGGCGGGAGGGGTCTGCGGTACAGGTAAGCGGACGACCACACGGGAGCGTGTGCACGGTCGGGGCCGGAGCACGGCCCGTGCCTCCACGACGAGGCAGCACCTGCCCCCAACGGAAGACGCGAGGGAAACAGGCACGCCTCTCTTCCCGTCTCGACCCCTCCCCCAACGAGAGCCACTCGCGGGACACACACACACACACCACCGCGGTGGGGGACCCGAGGGGGACGCCGGGTTAAGGGAAACGACACCACCGCTCGGCCTCAGGCACCTGAGGGGCGACCTGGAGCGCTCCAGGGGCACCACCGAGGGTTAAACGAGGCACGCTCACCCACCCACGCGGGGCGCGCGGCGCAGCAGCGGGCACAGCCCCCCCCACCGCGGGGAGGGCCGCTCGCGGGACACGCGCCGAGAAGGCGAAGCGAGAGCGTCCGCTGTGTCCGAAGACCGACGGCCTCCCTGACGCCCCGTGGAGGGGGGCGGGCAGGAGACCGAGAGTCAGGGCCGGAGGCCGCACCCACCCTCCCGCCTTCCTCACCCTCCCCGACGGGCAGGGGGAAAGGCAGGCGAGGGGCCCCGTGGACAGACCGAGAAGACCGCACACGTTCACCAGGAACGCCCGTCCCTCGTCCGGCACGGCTTAGGCCCGGCCCGGGAGAGCACGACCACACCACATCGATCCGTTGAGCCGAGGGGGAGGGGGGGAAGGCACGGTGAGGACAGTCGCCGGAGGGGCCCGCTTTAAGCCTCGCCGGCCGCCTCCCCCCCGCCACACCTCACCTCGCCTCGCCTCAGGCGACAGCCGCCGACGACGACCCCAGGAGGAGGAGCTGCCTGACACGGGGCACGGAGCCTACAAGAGCGGGCGTCGTCCCGGCCACCACCGGGCGCCCGCGGCGGGGGTCACACAGGGTAGAAGACCCACGGCGCCTCGCCCCGCCGCCCTCGGGTCACCCAGAGACCGGAGGTGGCGCCACGGGTCGGGTCTGCCAGACACGCCACGCGGGAGCCGGCGCACAGGCCCAGGCCGGCGGCCCAGAGGCCCAGAGCCCCGCGTGCGTCCAGAGGCCCAAAGTCCTCGGCGGCAGACGCCGAGAGAGACCGTGTCGGCACTTACCTGGTGGCAGAAAAGGCCCATTTCGGGCGACAAAATGACAGCGCCCGACAGCGGGGCCCACCCACGACTGGCAGAGAGGGACCTTGGCACCTTGGCACCGCCACCTGTCCCCAGCACTACCCCAGAAACACCAGGCCCGGAGCTGTCGGGGGTCATCTGGTCGACTGGGGGGGGGGGAGGGGGGCGAAGGGGGCGCCCGGTGGGCGAGGTGGGGGCGCAGACGCCAAGGGGGAGGGAGCTGGCCGGGGACGCCCTCCCCCTTCGCCCGCACGGGTAGGTGTACCCGTCCGTCCGAGTCTCCGAGCGGGGGTTTGGCTTCGAGTTGCCAGAGAGAAAAACGAAGAGAGACCCGCCGGCGAGGCGCCTCCCACGAGACGAGCGGGCCCCCACGAGGGACCACGCCCGGGGCCCCAGACCGTCCTGTCCGTGGCACCCAGGACGGCTCGAGCCGGTCCCTGACCTCCTGGCCGTGATTCAGGGAGTTGGGGAGGGGTGAGAAAGCAAACCCTCCGGGGTGGCGAACCCTCCTGAAAGGGCGGGAAAGCAAGAACCTCCTGAAGGGAGACGCAAACCCTTCTGAAAAGGCGAACAGCAAATCCTTTGGAGGGCGGGAGCCAACCCTCCTGAAGGAAGAAAGCAAACCCTCCTGAGGGAGGCCCGGGAGGAGGCCAGACCGCCGAGTCCCAGGCGCTCCAGGGAGGGACGACCCTCTCCCTCCCTGCCCACCGCGGCGGCCCGGCCCAGGTAGGGTCCGGCCGGTCCGTCTCCGCGGCCGGAGGGGCACGGGGAGACGCTGGTCGACCCGGTCAGGCCACCCCAGAGCCCGGCTCTGGAGCGCCGCCGCCGCCGCGACGGCCACCCTCCTCAGAAACCTAGAGAACCAATCTCCGGCGACAGCAGGACGTCCCTAGGCCTCGGCGCCACCGCCACTGTCGCCGCCAGCAGAGCTGGTCTCTGAGAGCTGTGCCTCGGGCCCGGCGGCTGAGTCACAACCCTCCTGAAGGTCGCCGAAGCTCCAGAGGGGAGGGACACTATAAAAGCGGCCGCCAGGTGGCTCCTGACAACCGGCTCCAATGTCCCGAGGACGGGTCGCTGTCGCCGGCCGCCCAAACGCCCGAGCTCGGCCCGGAGCCGCCGCCTCCGAGAGACGCGACGCGACGCGACCCCGGCCGCAGAGGAAGGGAGAGGAGCTGGGAAATAGCTCCCCAGGAGGCTGCCACGAAGGAGACGCGCTCCCCCCCACCCACCCACGCGATGCCAGGCTGGTGGGGGGACATTCCACGGAGACGCCGGCGGGCGGCGGGGCTCGGGGCGGGGACGGCCGAGAGAGGGGCACCAGTGACATCCCGGGCTCCCCCGGGCCCCCTCCCCCGAAGGAGGGAGGGAGGGAGAGAGAGAAGGGAGGGAGGCAGGGAGGGAGGGACCGACCGGCAAAGCGAAACCAGGCAAGCGCTGCTCGGAGAACAAAGCAGGACTTCTCGAAAGCAGACACAGACACAGACACGCAAGCCCAGGAGCAAGAAAGGAAAAGAAGGAGACACTCGGACCCCCAACAAGAGAAAACGAAAGTCAACCTGTGTCGAGACCGTGATCAAGTCCAACGACAACAAACACAAGCATGCGCCGCTGGGTGGGGAAAGTGCACGTGAGGACAGGAGAACATGGATTTCAAAACAACTGGCCACAAACACCGGAAAGGAAAGGCGGCCGGGCGGCCGGGCCGGGCGGTCTGGTCTGGGGTGGGGTGGCAGGGCTGCTGGGGGCGGGGGTCGGTGGCGGGGGGTGGGGGTGGGGGGTGGGGGGTGGAGGAAACGGGAGCACCTAGAAAGAGGAGGAGACTGTCGGCCGTGCTGAGACACGGAAACATCGCACGGCTGGGGACCCGTTCCTCTCGTTTTCCCCGGGGTGTGAAAGAGACTTACTTTGCCTCCCGTCTCCTGGGATTTCATCTCCCCAGCAACAACGGTCAGGCAAGCTGTCGGGTGTGTGTGTGTTGCGGGGGGTTGGGGGGGGTTGGGGAGAAAAAAAGAAGACACGTTTCAAGTGAAAGGAGGGAGCGTGAAGGTCTCTGAACCCTCGGACAGCGGCCTTCCATTTTCCAGACCAGTGACACGTTCTCCCAAGTCGCCCGGTTCCAGAAAACGCTTTTCGGAAACAGAATCCTCGAGGCCCGCGAACTCCTTAGGAATCCTCGGATGAGCTTCCGGGCCAGGCTATACCGTAGGCAGCGCGCTTCCCCTGAAGCCAAAGCCACGGGCTCCAGAGGGCCACGTCCAAGAAGCTGATCTCGTACGGAACCCGGTGTCTTCTTCTCTAGGACACTTCTAGAAGCAGCAAGAGTGCCCGTTTGTGAGAATCGAAGGTGAAGCCGGCACGATGTAAACCCAGCGATGTGTGCGGTCAGAGGCCCATCTAGATTCGAACTCCAGTTCTGGAGGGAGGGGAGCAGTGGGGACAGGAGGGTGGCCTGCGAGTCCGCCGTCCCGTCCCCACTCCTCCTGTGAACATCCGCCCCGCGGAAGGTGTCGAGGAACCTCATGACCTGACCTACGGGGTGAACCGTCGCCAAAGACAAAGAATTCCTCCAGCCAGGCGTTGTCCGCAGCCACGAACCCCTTCCCTCCGTCGCCCGGCCTTTCAGAATGCCACGTGGAACCCTCTCAAGACGAGTGTGGGGCTTGGAGGTATGGGCCCCCGAATTCTCCTCGCCCGGCCCTGCAAGAAACCATTCCGGGCGGGCCTGCCCCACATGAAGACTTTTCGGGCTTTTCGGTGGACCGGGCCTCCCGGGGTGCCCCTGCACCCGGCACCCTGCGACATCCCGAGAGATCCCACGGAGAAACGTCTCCGGCCACTCGCGCGGCATCTGCCTCGCTGGCGAGCGCCCCTCCCAACCTCCCCAGAGATACGTGAGCACGGACGCTTCTTCCCCATCTGGGTCCCCTCACAGGATCTGTGAGTTCCTGCGGTTCCGCACGCCCTCGACTTGGCTGTGGTTCGGGGCTCTGTTCTGTTCCGTGTTTGCTCTCCGGCCCACGTGATCTCTCTGGCTAGGGCACCCAGGAAAAGCGAAAAGAAATCGAGTCCGCGTGAGTACTATTCAGGCATCAAGTGGGGATACCTACCAACGACCTCTAACGTGGATCCACCAAGATGGCGGCCGTGCGGGGTTCAGGAGGATCATTTTGCGCTTTCTGGGGGCGCTATTTGCTCTCAATGATTTCACGTGCCTTTTGGGCATGGCTCACGGAGATGGACGTGAAGCAGCAGGGCAGCCACATCTGGCGTCTCGGCCTAGCTAGGGCGGCTCCACGAGTGACCTCTCGGAACCGGGGCCGAGACCGCCATCCCTCCCCGGGCCCCCCCCCCCCTCGGTGGCTGGGTATGGGGGGGAGGAGGGGGAGGTTTCGGAGGGGAGACGGGAGATCTGGGCTTGTGGTTGGGGGCGCGCGGGGCCACACGTGTCATGTCGTGATATTCCTGTAACGCTCCAACAAGATACATATTATTCTCTCTTCTGCAGATTTCTATCTGTGTCTGAATGGAAATGTATTAGACTCTTGAAATCTGAGCCTTGACGAGGGGTGCGCCCTGTACGTCTCGGGCTACAGGCAGCATACGGAAACTGAAGATATCAGGAATCACGTATAAAGGTTAAAGTCAAAGAAACGGACCTAGTTCAGTGGCAGACTTAGTCTTCCTCGCTGCAGCCTCAAGGTAAATGCTGGGGGTACCCAGTCTATTCTTGGGAAGATACAGTGTTTCTTTTAACTGTTGCCAGCAACGCAGCTTCTCCTCTACCGGAGTTGAAACTGAGATTTAGTTCTTGCAGCTAGTAGTTCTTTTTCAGAACATCTATCAGGAAGGATCTGAATAGCTTGTCATGTCCCTGAAAATATACTAGAGAACATTTGGTTCAGTTCTCGTACCCAGAGACTGGGGAAATTAAGGTGGCACTAGAAATCGCACCTTTTGGTTATATAGTATCTTTCCTGGAAAACAGGCTGCTCTTAAACTCTAATTGTATCAAACAGTAGCAGGGATGAGAAGTGCATGATCCACAAGTTTCAGTAAAGCTGGCTCTCCCGCTCCTTAACATTATATACATTGTTAACAAAAGTGTAGAATTGGACACTTGATGGCAACAAAGAGGCATCCTGTTTGGCGTTTCTTTGGACTGCAGCCGGGAGAGGAGCAGAGCCGACTTGTTCAGTCCCCGGTCCTGCTACTCCTAGGCCTTTCCTCACACTTGATCTTGGACGCTCTGGGGCAGGTTGTGTCTGCAACAAGCACTCGATTTGTCCGGAAGCACTGAATCCTCTGTTCATCGCCTTTGTTCCCAGGACTGTCTCAGGAGGTGACGACGATTTCCCATGGGGGAATCTGTGTCAGAGGCTTGCCAACCATACTTTTCACGTGGTTCATGCAAAGCTCACCCGTCACCGGTCACCTGTCAACTCACCATCCGTACGAGAGTCAGCACCAACACGCCCGGCAGAGCTGAGCGTCAAGAAGGGGTTGCGTGGAAAGAGATGTGTATGCTTGGTCCTGGTCCTGGTTATAGACAGAAAGTATCAAGGGGGAATAACTCCCAGAATAAGTAGGCCTGCCTGGAATGCGAAATAGTGAGAAGAGGCCTCGCGCTTGGAGGACGGGTCAGAGCTTTAGCCACGGGAGAGTGAAAAGGAAAGGCCCGGGAAAGGGCCGTGGGGCAGGGGACGGTCTGAGCCCAGCACCAGCGGTGAAGGACGAGGAGGCACCTTGAAAGAACGTGCTGTTTCGGAGGTTTGTGGTAAGAGCACACCGGTGCTGCTAAAGATGAGGCTGGTGGAACCCAGATAGTAGAGAGGCGCCAGAAACCGGCCAGGAAGGATGAGAATCCTGTGTGCTGAGGACCGGCACTTCACCAAGCCCACAGCAAAGGGTGCTGTCTAGATTCAAACCCAGTCACTCGCGCAAACGCCACTCAGCCACCTCCTCATCTACAAGGCCGACAGATACTCGGTGCGTGAGGTGCGTGTACAGTCTAGGTGGGCGGCACTCACGTTATCGGGCAACCACACAGCTAATACGTGCTTTGAAAGAACCAACAGTGAGCTGATAGCTTTTTCTGGATCTGCCTATAACCAAAGATACCGCTCGCTGCATACTGTGGATCTCGACTCCTGTCTCACGTCTCCATGAGGCCGTCAGAAAAGTACTGTTCGTGCTACCTCTCAGGCCAGGAATGACACTTAAAGTGTAACGTGCTCACCAAGTCCTCAGAGATTCATGGGTTTGAATCGAGAAATTCCACCTGGTCCTTTCGCTCCCGATCCACTCCTGCTCTCACCACTACTACCACACGGGTCAGACACGAGCGAGTTCAGCTGAATTAGCTTGCACACGTGGGGACGGAGTTAGCTTTCGGCACACGGATATTTAGGAATTCCATGGCAGTATGCCAGGTATTCACAGTATGTATCGGATATTCGCCTAATTTGATAACAAGAGAGCTCAGGCCTCAGGCATAACTTCAGGCAGATTTTCCCTCCAACAGAAACAGCTCAGATGGGCTGGCAGCCCGGGAAAATGAGCAACTGCCACTGACAGACTGAGACACCTATGGGCTCCCTCCGTGGGGAGACCTTCTGCCAAGGCTTCTCCCTCAAGGGCCGTTACCCAGCCTGCGGGCATCAGCTGAGGAGAAGGGGAGGTGGGTGCCCCGGAAAGCAGCCGCGCTCGAGTCAGTCTCCCGGGAGCTCTCGTTCCAGCTCTGGACGCTCACTCCCGGGCCTGGGTTCCCACTCCAGCTTTCAGATGGATCCCGGGCCCTTCTTCAGAGAAGTTCCTCCAGATGAGTCCCCAGCCACCAGTGGGCCTCATTCGACCTTGCGGGACCTCCCTCCCCTTCTGAAGCTAGGTTCCGTCTCTCTCTTCACAAAACTTTAAGTCCAACATAGATTGTTAACAATGACTTGCCATTTCCTTTTGTTCTCACCATTATTCTGACTACTTGCAGTTAATTCCGCTCACCTTTGGATTGCTTACGACACTCCAGGCCACTGAAAAAAAGGGAGTTTCCGTTCTGAGCTCAAAGATCCTCAGGCGGCATTTGGGCCTTACTTTACCTCTGCTGGAGACAGGAAGGTGGCAGGTGACCGGGACCTGCCAAGAGCAGAGCAGAAGCTGTGCCCCCTGAGCAGTGGTGCCTGGCTCTCTCTCATTGGTCGCAGAGGGTCTGCAAGATTCGAGGGGGTTCTTGACGGCCCCACCATGCTGGTGAGCCGTGTCGTCTCATCTCATCGGGAATCTGACCCCTCATCAGCAAGCGTAGCCATGTGCCCTCACCCTGAGTCTCTAAACCCTTCCCAGACCATCACTCGGCCCGCCTTCTCCTCTCAGGCAGAATGAACCTGGGCTTCTCTCCTGGGACAGGTCATTCTGTGTCATGGGATGTCCTCTTTACTCCTGTTGCCGGCAATAGGAGTATTGATGTGCCGCTCATAGGTCAGAGACTCCTCATTCTTATTACCCAGAGGCTTTTCTTCAGTCAGTAAATTTTGTTCCTTTGAAGTTAAAGGGATTGCCTTTGAAGACTATCATTTCTGACCTAGTCGCAAACCGTCTCTTTTGAGGAACTTCCTTAGGGTTCCAGGGATTAAGACAGTTTGCTTCCATTGCAAAGGGCACAGATTCATTCCTCGATTGCAGGATCTAGATCTCCTGTGCCTCACACTCTAGCCAAAAAGGTATATTTTAAATATAAGAGGGCCAAGCATAAACCTACTACTTTCCCTTTCCATTATTATGATAATAATCTAATTCTCTTCAAGGCAACACAAATGCTTCTTACTAACTAGAAGGATCATGTCGCGGAAATTATAAACAGAAAAACAGGGAATTACTTCATGATATCTCACTACATCCGTCTCCGATCCAACGTCCGAAACATCAAGGAAGTCCACGTAAAGTATCATCTTTAAATAGAGCGCTCCACTTTGAGACAATAGAACTAAACTCATTAAAACTAAGTTTTCCAGCATGTGGCTGCTTTGAAATCTTGCATCCAACCGACAATTCTGGAGCATATGATAATTCGGAATTGAGTAATCGATGACACAAACACTCTCCTCGGCAGGGGGACGTTTTGGATCGCCTGAGTTCTAGGTTCTCAATGTTATCAAGCCAGACACAATCTTCACGGTTTTTCATAGATCTTGTAATATCTTTTTTAAAATTTCAACTTTTTTGAGGTACAATTGACATACAAAATTGCAAGAAATTGAAATATAACTGTGGTGATTTCACGTGTTTACGATGTGAAAGGATTCCTCATCCAGTTAATTAATATCACCTCACATATTTCACTTTCTGTTTTTTTTTCTTCCCTCCATCTTTCCTACTTAGATTTTTATCTTCATAAGATTTCATTTATACAAAACATGTCAAAAAGAGTGCCATGTTTTACATTAGATCCTCAGACTCTATTCATCTTATAGCTGAACATTTGTTCCCTTTTACCAACCTCTCCCCATAGTCCTAGTAACCACTTTTCTACTCTCTGGATGAGTTTTACTTTTTCATGGATGCACTATCAGAGCCAGTCCTGAAATTTCCTCCAATTACAATTCTTCTCTCAGAGTCATCAGTCCATTTTGTGTTATCTTTCACGTTTTACAAAATTACTCCTAGGCGTCTCGGCCTAGCTAGGGCGGTTTCACAAGTGACCTCTCCGAACCGCGGCTGAGACCTCCATCCCTCCCCGGGCCCCCCTCGGTGGCTGGGCGCTGGGGTGGTGGGGGGTGGGGAGAGGAGTCGGGGCAGCTGGTCTAGGGGTTGGGGGCGCGTGAGGGCCAGGGGACCGTCCCCGGTGGTCCCGCTGAGACGTGAAGGCAGGTTCTGTCCCGCTGAGAACTTCCTGCCTTCGGGCGTGTGAGAGGAGCAGATTTCTCTCCAATCCAAGGCCATGCATCGTTTTCGGCCTGTTCAACAAGACTAGACGAGCACGTATTTGTGTGTCTATCTTGGCTTGTTTTCTGACGGAGGCCAAAGACCTCTTCAGGCGTGTCCAAAGGATCTGCCAGGGTGGGAGGGTGCAGGTCAATCCATGTGTCAAGAGAGCCAGAGAATCTGTCACAGCTGTGACTCGGGCCTTTTTCAGAAACAGGCCAACTTTGATGATTCCCCTGGACAGGAATCACCGCAGAAGTTTCCTTGAAGGGATCGAGTTGCAGGAGTCGGGGGCGTGGCCCCGCCGCCGCCAGAGGGCTTCCTCAGCCAGGCAAGGCCGGCCGCTGGCCGGGGCTATTGTCTGTGGGCCCCACCCCCACCGCCACCCTCCACCCTCCCCCTCCCCCTCCCCCTTCCCCTTCCCCTTCCCCTTCCCCTCCCCCTGCAGGGCCCCTCGTGGGATAGCTTCATTCAAATGCAGAACGCTTTCCAGTCAAGGAAGAGCCTTTGGACTTTGCCTCGATCTTCTCCCTATTGAATGGTGATCCGCCCCGACCCCACCCCCATTTCTCCACCTTGAGGCTGCCCCTTCGGCACCGCGCGGAGGAATGGGCCTGGGGGTGGGGTGGGGAGGGAGGCTGAGGGACAAACTCGCCTTGGGTCAGGCCAAAGGAGTCTCCTCCTTTTCGTAACCCAGGAAACCCCGCTAATGCATGTGAGGATCACGGACGTGCGTCGAAGCAGCCATCATCTCTTGACATCTTCCTCCGTGGGAGGCGTTTTTCCTTCCTGCCTGCCTTCAGAGAGACAGAAAAGGAGGGAGGGGCAGAGCGTTCCGCTGGCGCTGGCCGGTTCTTAAGTCACTTGAATCCAAAACACTCCATAGGGCACGGAGGGGTGCGTGCGTGGGGTGGGGTGGGGGCGGCGGCCTACTCCGGACCCCAGGCGTTCCCTCCTCTGACACTTGCCTGGAACCCATGAAAAGCTGAGCTGGTGACTGTGTGTGTGTGTGAATGCGTGCATGTGCGCGTGTCCGTGAGAGAAGGCACGTGTGCGTGAGAGAAAAAGAGAAAAAGGAAGGAGAGAAAGAAAGAGAGAGAGAGAAAGAAAGAGAAGGAAAGAAAGAAAGAGAGAGAGACAGAGAGAGAAAGAAAGAAAGGAAGACAGACAGACAGACAGGGAGGGAGGGAGGGGGAGAGAGAGAGAGAAAGAAAGAATGAAAGAAAGAAAAAGAAAAGAAAATCCAGAATGAAAGGAGGAAGGAACGAGGGAAGGAGGGAGGGACCAAATAGGTTAGTTAGTACGGGCCTCCCTGTCATGGAAAAGAGTCTCTGAGCACAGATCCTCCGTTCAGTGAACCAGTTCTCATATCTCCTCTCAGGAGGCTGTGATGTCGATGGACGGGTTTGGGAAAGCAGGCCTGGGGTGCAAGCAATCAGGTATTTCCTCAGAGGCACTTGTAGGGAAACCAAGGAAACACACAGGTTCATCCCTGGAGCGGATTCGAAACCAGTCGGTGCAGGGGGAGTCAGTCAAGGAGATTTCTAGATGTCAGGGTCGGGTCCTGGAGCGGGTTGCCATGCCCTTCTCCAGGAGACCTTCCTGGCCCGGGGATGGAACCCGGGTCTCCTGCATCGCAGGCAGACTCTTGACCGTGTGAGCCACCAAGGAAGCTCTGTTGGAAATGTTCACCGAGTCCTCTTGTTGTAGCCACGCGTTCTGGGAAACAAACTCACTCAGAAGGACCATGCAGGTAGTGGAGTGCAGTTTCTTACACCAGCGGGCCCAAGGCAGAGTCTTCTCTTAGCCAAGGACCCCGACCAGCATTCGTGAAAATCTTTTATACCTCAGGGGTATGTGTCTGAACCCACCACCCCAAATTCCTTGAGACTTACCTAAACAAAGGAAGGGTAAAGACAATCCCGATAACCCCATCATTCATGTGTTATAAGACGAGATACACAGTGGACATTTATTCACAGGCCTGTGGTCATATCCTGATACACATAATGGAACTGATGGCTTTGTTCTGTGACAGAGATAATTAGCATATTCTTTTAGGCCACGGAGAGTCCAAGTACAAGCCCCAAAGGCTGTTTTATCCGGGTGTGTGTGTGTGTGTGTGCGCGCGCGCGCGCGGGCGGGCGGGCGCCTGCGTGTGTGTGTGTGCGTGTCCGGTTTTCCATTGGTATGCCCCTTCTATAGACACCGGGCACAAAGTTCAGAGTCCATTGGGAGGGTGACCGTGCGTGTAGCCTCATGTTCGCAGCCTGGCCTAAGATGGAGTCTAGCTCTGTCTGTTTCCTCCTTCACTCTAGCTTCCATCTGCAGAGCTTCAGGCACAGGGCCTTTTGAGTTCTCCGTCAGAAGGGCAAGAGATGGTGGCAAATGTCCCCCCAGAGAGGGTTGTCCCCTCTGACAGAGCTTCCGATATCGGAGGCAACTCAGAAAACTTCAGGATCCAGTCCCACTTTCGGGGGAAGCACCACAGGCAAAGGACCAAACACACGTGGCCCAGGAATCTCCCATCCAGAAGTGGATATCTCCGTTTCACAGAAACATCCTCTGGGCCCCTAAGGAACGTATGGAAATCACTCTCTCGCCAAGGAGAGAAGAATCCTCACTGAGAGTTTCTGAAGTCTGGAAGGACCAGGTAGAGAGAAAAAGAGAAACGATTCTATTCTGCTGACAGGGGCATTATTGTTTGAAGCGACCAAGTGGATGTCCGTCTTTTCCAATTCCCATTTTAAACATTGTGTCCTTTCCGGTCCTTTGTGGTCTCTTTGGATCTGGAAAGCAACAGAGTTAACGGTAAGGTCCTTTTTTTTTTTTTTTTTATGATTATGATTATTTTTCCCCCCTGCCTGTCTGCCTGTCCCTCCCCCTCTTCTCTCTGTCTCTCGCGCTTTTCACTCAGGTTAGGGAATTCACAACAACAACAACAAAAGTAGTGAGAAATCTGTATTTCTGCAGGTCAGGAAGCAACAGGTAAGAACTAGACATGGAACACAACAGGCTGGTTCCAAATAGGGTAAGGAGTCCATCAAGGCTCTCTATCATCACCCTGCTTATTTAACTTATATGCCGAGTACAGCATCACGAGACACGCTGGGCTGGATGAAGCACAAGCTGGAATCAAAATGGCTGGGAGAAATAGCAATCCCCTCAGCTATGCAGATGACACCACCCTTATGGCAGAAATGAAGTATAGAGTGGGTTTACAAAGTCGTGCTCGTTTCGGGTTTTCAGATTCTTTTCCCTCAGAGGTGAATCCAAAGTAGGAAGCCTACATTTCCTGTGCTGCCTAGTAGGTGCTTGTGGATTGTATGATGTACATGTCGTATGTGTACACGTTCAACCCGACCTCCTAAGTGGACCGTCCTGCCCCTCCCCGCCCCAACGTATTTTCGTCAAGAAGTCAGGCATCCATTTGAGCATCCTACTCCTCAGGTCATCCGATCCCATGGAAGAAGTCAATCCTCCCGTTTTTCCATCGGTCCTCTACACGTCGCCTGATGATGATGGGGGGTGACTGGAAGACTGACAGTTCTGAAGAATTTTGCAAGAGATTCGGTGAAGGCTCCTAGGATTTGCTCAGTGAAGTGGGTGGCGTGTCAACCACTAGGGACCGTGGAAGGTATGCCCCAAGTGGCACACAGCGTTTGCTTCCACCTTCCACAGAGAAAGCTCTACCTAGCATACCAAGGATGCTTGACCACGCACCCGCCCCGCCCCCCCCCCCCAGGTGACAGGCGTGACGGGTCAGACTGTAGAAATCTTCCTGTCAAGGGTGTATTAACAGGCAGAGGCACCTTAGAGGCACCCTGTCCTGTGAATCTGGAGGTGGGGAGGAAGGGGCAGAGGGACGATGAAGAAGGGAAGGAGAAAGTGAGGGACAGGGACACCACACAGTGTGTGTGGGGGGCGTGTCTGTGCCGTGTGTGGGTTCCACGTGGGTGTGTGCGCCTGTGGGTGCGGGTGTGAGGGGAGGCGGGCAGAGGCAGAGGCAGGGAGACACACAGCCAGGTCAAGGACAACATAATGTGTGTGGGGGGAGGGGCGGGGGTGGGTGGGTGCGTGCGTGCGTGGTGTGTGCGTGGGGGGGATGGCGCACAGGACCGTGTGTGAAGGAGGGCAGTGTGTGGGGGGCAAGTGGGTGTGTGGGGGGGTGTCTGTGCTGTGTGCGGGTGCCACGTGGTTGTTAAGCGGGGGGGGGGGGGGCGGGCAGAGAGACACACACACCCGGGCCAAGGACAACGTACTGTGTGGCGGAGGGGGCGGGGGGTGGGTGGGAGTGTGGGTGCGGGGTGTGTGCGTGTGTGCGGTGCCCCATAGGACCGTGGGGGGGGCAGTGTGTGTGTGGGGGTGTGGGTCTGTGCTGTGTGCAGGTCCCACGTAAGTGTGAGTGAGGGGAGGGGCAGAGGCAGAGGCAGAGAGACACAGCCAGGCCAAGGACAACATAGTTTGGGGGAGGGTCGGGGTGGGAGGTGCGAGTGTGCGTGCGGGGTGTGTGCGTGTGTGCGATGGCGCCTAGGACTGTGCGTGGGGGCGGGCAGTGTGTTGGGGGGTGGTGTGTCTGTGCTGTGTGCGGGTGCCACGTGGGTGTGTGCGCCTGTGGGTGCGGGTGTGGGGGAGGGGAGCGGGCAGTGACAGCGGCAGAGAGAGACAGCCAGGCCAAGGACAACGTAGTGTGTGGGGGAGGGGGCGGGGGGTGGGAGTGTGGGTGTGGGGTGTGTGCGTGTGTGCGGTGGCCCATAGGACCGTGGGGGGGGCAGTGTGTGTGTGGGGGGGGGTGTCTGTGCTGTGTGCAGGTCCCACGGAGGTGTGAGTGGGGGGAGGGGCAGAGGCAGAGGCAGAGAGACACAGCCAGGCCAAGGACAACGTAGTTTGGGGGAGGGTCGGGGTGGGGGGTGCGAGTGTGCGTGCGGGGTGTGTGCGTGTGTGCGATGGCGCATCGGACCGTGTGTGGGGTGTTGCGTGTGTGCGACGGCGCATAGGACCGTGTGTGGGGTGTTGTGTCTGTGCTGTGTGCGAATGCCACGGGGGTGTGTCCGGGTGTGGGGGGGGCGGGCAGTGACAGAGGCAGAGAGAGACAGCCAGGCCAAGGGCAACGTAGTGTGTGTGGGCGGGGTCGGGGTGCGGGGTGGGAGTGTGCGTGCAGGGTGTGTGCGGAGGCGCCTAGGACCGTGCGGGGGGGCGGGCAGTGTGTGGGGGGTGTTGTGTCTGTGCTGTGTGCGGGTGCCACGTGGGTGTGTGCGCCTGTGGGTGCGGGTGTGGGGGAGGGGAGCGGGCAGTGACAGCGGCAGAGAGAGACAGCCAGGCCAAGGACAACGTCGTGTGTGGGGGAGGGGGCGGGGGGGTGGGAGTGTGGGTGCGGGGTGTGTGCGGTGGCCCATAGGACCGTGGTGGGGGCAGTGTGTGTGTGTGGGGGGGGTGTCTGTGCTGTGTGCAGGTCCCACGGAGGTGTGAGTGGGGGGAGGGGCAGAGGCAGAGGCAAAGAGACACAGCCAGGCCAAGGACAACATAGTGTGGGGGGGGCGGGGCGGGGGGTGGGAGTGTGGGTGCGGGGTGTGTGCGATGGCACATAGGACCGTGTGTGTAGGGGGGCAGTGGGGGGGGGGTATTGTGTCTGTGCTGTGTGCGAATGCCACGGGGGTGTGTGCGCCTGTGGGTGCGGGTGTGGGAGGGGCGGGCAGTGACAGAGGCAGAGAGAGACAGCCAGGCCAAGGACAACGTAGTGTGGGTGGGCGGGTTCGGGGTGCGGGGTGGGGAGTGTGCGTGCGGGGTGTGTGCGTGTTGTGCGGAGGCGCCTAGGACCGCGCGCGGGGGGCAGTGTGTGTGTAGGGGTGTGTGTCTCTGCTGTGTGCGGGTGCCACGTGGGTGTGAGGGGGGCGGCGGGCAGAGAGACACACAGCCAGGCCAAGGACAACATAGTGTGTGGAGGGGGAGGGGCGGGGGTGGGTGGGGGTGTGTCTGTGCTGTGTGCGGGTGCCACGTGGTTGTTAAGGGGGGGCGGGCAGAGAGACACACAGCCAGGCCAAGGACGACATAGTGTGTGGGGGAAGGGCGGGGGTGAGAAGGAGTGTGGGTGCCGGGTGTGTGCGTGTGTGCGGTGGCCCATAGGACCGTGTGGGGGAGGGCAGTGTGTGTGTGGGGGGGTGTCTGTGCTGTGTGCAGGTCCCACGTAGTTGTGAGTGGGGGGAGGGGCAGAGGCAGAGGCAGGGGCACACACAGCCAGGCCAAGGACAACATAGTGGGGGGGGGTCGGGGGGGGTGGGAGTGTGCCTGCGGGGTGTGTGCCTGTGTGCGGTGGCGCATAGGGCCGTGTGTGTAGGGGGCCAGTGTCGGGGTGGTGGTGTGTCTGTGCGCCACGTGGGTGTGTGGGGGGGCAGGCAGAGAGAGCCAGTCCAAGGACAACGCTGTGTGTGTGTGTGAGTGGGTGTGGCCGGCGTGTGTGCGGGTGCTGCGTAGGGCCGTGGGGGAGTGCGTGCGCTGTGTGTGTACGCGTTGGGGGCGTGGGCAGCGTGTGTAGGTGGTGCAGGCAGAGACAGAAAGCCACAGTCAGCAAAGGACAACGTGCACGGATATTCTTCTGAATATTTGCTTGTGTTTTCTGAGCTCATCACCTCCGGGATCAAGCTCACTCCCGTGCAACGGGAGTCTGCCCCCCTCACCTCAGCCACCACCAGCCAGCACCTGTCTTGGGCAGACAAGGGAGTGTTCCGATTTGGCCGGCGCGGGGGGGGGGGGGGGCGTGGCGGAGGAGTGGGGTGGGTGCGCAGGGTTTCGTTGTCACGAGGCGAACTTTGACCCTTGTGTTCTGCCCCTGAACCTCACTGGAGCGACTGGACCCGCGTGACCTGTCACGTCTTGGTTTCAACATCTTTGGCGGGAGAACTAAGATTCCCCCATGCGAAGTGACCAGGCCAGAGAGAAGGAAGTCGATTCCCTTGGGATCCAATGCCCGTTTTCTGGAATCCAGTTAAGTTTCGTCAAGATTTCCCACCCAAACCGAAAAGCCGAAGTGGCTACCCATCCCCGCCCCCTTGACCTCTGTCCCAAGGTGCCCCACCCACACTGCCTCCTTCCACAGCCTCAAGGCTTTCAAGAGTTAGCCGGCCCGGGCCGGCTCCATCCGTGGTCGCCCCGCCCCAAGACCCTCTGAAAAAGCGCCCGACCCCCAACCAGCTATCCAGTGAGCCAGCCCCAGCATAGGAGCTTAGTGGGCGACCGACGGGGACTCGTTGCCAGACGGAGCCCATCCTAGTTCGCGTTTCTCCACTCAGTCAACGGCGCAGACAGGAGAACGGGATCCGCCCACACTTCTCGAGAACGTCCCTGGGCGAGGGATGACGGACGCACGGACGGACGGGACGGGAAGGATTCTTGACTCCCCACCCACGGAGCAGCGGAATGCACTCCCATCCGAGGGGGATCGCAGGCCCACGTCAGACGGTGTGAGCACACGCCCCAGAACAACAACTCGCCAGCATCCCCGTCCGTGTCCTCGTCATCATCTTTGGGCACGCCAGGAGAAAGCCCTTTTGTGACCCGGACGACGGCTCTTTCGGCAAAAGCAACGTTGAGCAACGGCACAAATGAAGACACTTGGATTTGAAACGACGCGTTCACATTGCAGCGCCTCAAGAGCAAAAGCACGCACTCGTCCCTCACATAACCGCAACCAACAAACCCGACGCACCTGAAAAAGAAAACGCAAACGGAAGAGAACGGGTCGATCTGGCGGCTCGGTCCGCCCAGACCAGATCAACTCCGGAAGGCAGGGCGAGCCGAGAGACCACTCGGGTGAGGTCGAGCGGGATCAACACGGCAGCTCGGGGGCAGAGGTCGCGAGTGGGAGAGGTCCGTCCGGGTGCTCGACCCGCGGGCGCTGGCCGCTCTGCGGCCCAGAGAGGGAAGGAGGGGGGGAGGGGCAGACTCCCTGACAGCCGGGCGATGCGCGCGCGCCGGCGGCTCGGCGGCACAGGTCGCGAGTGGGGGAGGCCCGGCCGGCAGGTGGACACGCGGGCACCGCCAGCTCGGCGGCAGAGTGAGGAAAGGGGGGGAGGGGCAGACACCTAGACAGCCGGGCGACGCGCGCGCGCTGGCGGCTCGTGACCAGAGGTCGCGTGTAGGGGAGCACCGGCCGGCAGGTGGACCCGCGGGCACCGCCAGCTCGGCGGCAGAGTGAGGGAAGGAGGGGGAGGGGCGGATTCCAAGCCAGGCGGGCGACGCGCGCGCGCTGGCGTCTCGTCACCAGAGATCGCGAGTGCGAGAGGCCCGGCCGGCAGGTGGACACGCGGGCACCGCCGGCTCGGCGGCAGAGTCAGGGAAGTGGGGGGAGGGGATAGAGCCCCGTCGGGCTCGTCGACCCGCGGCTCCTGGCGGCTCTGCGGCCGAGTTAGGGAAGGAGGGGGGGAGGGGCAGACTCCCTGACAGCCGGGCGATGCGCGCGCGCCGGCGGCTCGGCGGCACAGGTCGCGAGTGGGGGAGGCCCGGCCGGCAGGTGGACACGCGGGCACCGCCAGCTCGGCGGCAGAGTGAGGAAAGGGGGGGCGGGGCAGACACCTCGACAGCCGGGCGACGCGCGCGCGCTGGCGGCTCGTCACCAGAGGTCGCGAGTGCGAGAGGCCCGGCCGGCAGGTGGACACGGGGGCACCGCCGGCTCGGCGGCAGAGTCAGGGAAGTGGGGGGAGGGGATAGAGCCCCGTCGGGCTCGTCGACCCGCGGCTCCTGGCGGCTCTGCGGCCGAGTTGGGGAAGGAGGGGGGGAGGGGCAGACTCCCTGACAGCCGGGCGATGCGCGCGCGCCGGCGGCTCGGCGGCACAGGTCGCGAGTGGGGGAGGCCCGGCCGGCAGGTGGACACGCGGGCACCGCCAGCTCGGCGGCAGAGTGAGGAAAGGGGGGGCGGGGCAGACACCTCGACAGCCGGGCGACGCGCGCGCGCTGGCGGCTCGTCACCAGAGGTCGCGAGTGCGACAGGCCCGGCCGGCAGGTGGACACGCGGGCACCCGCAGCTCGTCGGCAGGGTTAGGGAAGGGGGGGGAGGGGATAGAGCCCCGTCCGGCTGGTCGACCCGCGGGCACTGCCAGGCGGGCGACGGGCGCGCGCTGGCGGCTGGGCGGGCGAGGTCGCCAGTGGGAGAGGCCCGGCCGGCAGGTGCCCGCGGGCAACGCCAGCTGGGCGGCAGAGTGAGGGGAGGAGCGGGGGAGGGGCAGACAGCCTGACAGCCGGGCGACGGGCGCGCGCTGGCGGCTCGGCGGGCGAGGTCGCGAGTGGGAGAGCCCCGGTCGCAGGTGGCCCCGCGGGCACCCGCAGCTCGTCGACAGAGTTAGGGAAGTGGGGGGAGGGGATAGAGCCCCGTCGGGCTCGTCGACCCGCGGCTCCTGGCGGCTCTGCGGCCGAGTTAGGGAAGGAGGGGGGGAGGGGCAGACTCCCTGACAGCCGGGCGATGCGCGCGCGCCGGCGGCTCGGCGGCACAGGTCGCGAGTGGGGGAGGCCCGGCCGGCAGGTGGACACGCGGGCACCGCCAGCTCGGCGGCAGAGTGAGGAAAGGGGGGGGAGGGGCAGACACCTAGACAGCCGGGCGACGCGCGCGCGCCGGCGGCTCGTGACCAGAGGTCGCGTGTATGGGAGCACCGGCCGGCAGGTGGACCCGCGGGCAGCGCCAGCTCGGCGGCAGAGTGAGGGAAGGAGGGGGAGGGGCGGATTCCAAGCCAGGCGGGCGACGCGCGCGCGCTGGCGTCTCGTCACCAGAGATCGCGAGTGCGAGAGGCCCGGCCGGCAGGTGGACACGCGGGCACCGCCGGCTCGGCGGCAGAGTCAGGGAAGTGGGGGGAGGGGATAGAGCCCCGTCGGGCTCGTCGACCCGCGGCTCCTGGCGGCTCTGCGGCCGAGTTGGGGAAGGAGGGGGGGAGGGGCAGACTCCCTGACAGCCGGGCGATGCGCGCGCGCCGGCGGCTCGGCGGCACAGGTCGCGAGTGGGGGAGGCCCGGCCGGCAGGTGGACACGCGGGCACCGCCAGCTCGGCGGCAGAGTGAGGAAAGGGGGGGCGGGGCAGACACCTCGACAGCCGGGCGACGCGCGCGCGCTGGCGGCTCGTCACCAGAGGTCGCGAGTGCGAGAGGCCAGGCCGGCAGGTGGACACGCGGGCACCCGCAGCTCGTCGGCAGGGTTAGGGAAGGGGGGGAGGGGATAGAGCCCCGTCCGGCTGGTCGACCCGCGGGCACTGCCAGGCGGGCGACGGGCGCGCGCTGGCGGCTGGGCGGGCGAGGTCGCCAGTGGGAGAGGCCCGGCCGGCAGGTGCCCGCGGGCAACGCCAGCTGGGCGGCAGAGTGAGGGGAGGAGCGGGGGAGGGGCCGACAGCCTGACAGCCGGGCGACGGGCGCGCGCTGGCGGCTCGGCGGGCGAGGTCGCGAGTGGGAGAGCCCCGGTCGCAGGTGGCCCCGCGGGCACCCGCAGCTCGTCGACAGAGTTAGGGAAGTGGGGGGAGGGGATAGAGCCCCGTCGGGCTCGTCGACCCGCGGCTCCTGGCGGCTCTGCGGCCGAGTTAGGGAAGGAGGGGGAGAGGGGCAGACTCCCTGACAGCCGGGCGATGCGCGCGCGCCGGCGGCTCGGCGGCACAGGTCGCGAGTGGGGGAGGCCCGGCCGGCAGGTGGACACGCGGGCACCGCCAGCTCGGCGGCAGAGTGAGGAAAGGGGGGGGAGGGGCAGACACCTAGACAGCCGGGCGACGCGCGCGCGCCGGCGGCTCGTGACCAGAGGTCGCGTGTAGGGGAGCACCGGCCGGCAGGTGGACCCGCGGGCACCGCCAGCTCGGCGGCAGAGTGAGGGAAGGAGGGGGAGGGGCGGATTCCAAGCCAGGCGGGCGACGCGCGCGCGCTGGCGTCTCGTCACCAGAGATCGCGAGTGCGAGAGGCCCGGCCGGCAGGTGGACACGCGGGCACCGCCGGCTCGGCGGCAGAGTCAGGGAAGTGGGGGGAGGGGTTAGAGCCCCGTCGGGCTCGTCGACCCGCGGCTCCTGGCGGCTCTGCGGCCGAGTTGGGGAAGGAGGGGGGGAGGGGCAGACTCCCTGACAGCCGGGCGATGCGCGCGCGCCGGCGGCTCGGCGGCACAGGTCGCGAGTGGGGGAGGCCCGGCCGGCAGGTGGACACGCGGGCACCGCCGGCTCGGCGGCAGAGTCAGGGAAGTGGGGGGAGGGGATAGAGCCCCGTCGGGCTCGTCGACCCGCGGCTCCTGGCGGCTCTGCGGCCGAGTTGGGGAAGGAGGGGGGGAGGGGCAGACTCCCTGACAGCCGGGCGATGCGCGCGCGCCGGCGGCTCGGCGGCACAGGTCGCGAGTGGGGGAGGCCCGGCCGGCAGGTGGACACGCGGGCACCGCCAGCTCGGCGGCAGAGTGAGGAAAGGGGGGGCGGGGCAGACACCTCGACAGCCGGGCGATGCGCGCGCGCTGGCGGCTCGTCACCAGAGGTCGCGAGTGCGAGAGGCCCGGCCGGCAGGTGGACACGGGGGCACCGCCGGCTCGGCGGCAGAGTCAGGGAAGTGGGGGGAGGGGATAGAGCCCCGTCGGGCTCGTCGACCCGCGGCTCCTGGCGGCTCTGCGGCCGAGTTGGGGAAGGAGGGGGGGAGGGGCAGACTCCCTGACAGCCGGGCGATGCGCGCGCGCCGGCGGCTCGGCGGCACAGGTCGCGAGTGGGGGAGGCCCGGCCGGCAGGTGGACACGCGGGCACCGCCAGCTCGGCGGCAGAGTGAGGAAAGGGGGGGCGGGGCAGACACCTCGACAGCCGGGCGACGCGCGCGCGCTGGCGGCTCGTCACCAGAGGTCGGGAGTGCGAGAGGCCAGGCCGGCAGGTGTACACGCGGGCACCCGCAGCTCGTCGGCAGGGTTAGGGAAGGGGGGGAGGGGATAGAGCCCCGTCCGGCTGGTCGACCCGCGGGCACTGCCAGGCGGGCGACGGGCGCGCGCTGGCGGCTGGGCGGGCGAGGTCGCCAGTGGGAGAGGCCCGGCCGGCAGGTGCCCGCGGGCAACGCCAGCTGGGCGGCAGAGTGAGGGGAGGAGCGGGGGAGGGGCAGACAGCCTGACAGCCGGGCGACGGGCGCGCGCTGGCGGCTCGGCGGGCGAGGTCGCGAGTGGGAGAGCCCCGGTCGCAGGTGGCCCCGCGGGCACCCGCAGCTCGTCGACAGAGTTAGGGAAGTGGGGGGAGGGGATAGAGCCCCGTCGGGCTCGTCGACCCGCGGCTCCTGGCGGCTCTGCGGCCGAGTTAGGGAAGGAGGGGGAGAGGGGCAGACTCCCTGACAGCCGGGCGATGCGCGCGCGCCGGCGGCTCGGCGGCACAGGTCGCGAGTGGGGGAGGCCCGGCCGGCAGGTGGACACGCGGGCACCGCCAGCTCGGCGGCAGAGTGAGGAAAGGGGGGGGAGGGGCAGACACCTCGACAGCCGGGCGACGCGCGCGCGCCGGCGGCTCGTGACCAGAGGTCGCGTGTATGGGAGCACCGGCCGGCAGGTGGACCCGCGGGCAGCGCCAGCTCGGCGGCAGAGTGAGGGAAGGAGGGGGAGGGGCGGATTCCAAGCCAGGCGGGCGACGCGCGCGCGCTGGCGTCTCGTCACCAGAGATCGCGAGTGCGAGAGGCCCGGCCGGCAGGTGGACACGCGGGCACCGCCGGCTCGGCGGCAGAGTCAGGGAAGTGGGGGGAGGGGATAGAGCCCCGTCGGGCTCGTCGACCCGCGGCTCCTGGCGGCTCTGCGGCCGAGTTGGGGAAGGAGGGGGGGAGGGGCAGACTCCCTGACAGCCGGGCGATGCGCGCGCGCCGGCGGCTCGGCGGCACAGGTCGCGAGTGGGGGAGGCCCGGCCGGCAGGTGGACACGCGGGCACCGCCAGCTCGGCGGCAGAGTGAGGAAAGGGGGGGCGGGGCAGACACCTCGACAGCCGGGCGACGCGCGCGCGCTGGCGGCTCGTGACCAGAGGTCGCGAGTGCGACAGGCCCGGCCGGCAGGTGGACCCGCGGGCACCGCCAGCTCGGCGGCAGAGTGAAGGAAGGAGGGGGAGGGGCGGATTCCAAGCCAGGCGGGCGACGCGCGCGCGCTGGCGTCTCGTCACCAGAGATCGCGAGTGCGAGAGGCCCGGCCGGCAGGTGGACACGCGGGCACCGCCGGCTCGGCGGCAGAGTCAGGGAAGTGGGGGGAGGGGATAGAGCCCCGTCCGGCTGGTCGACCCGCGGGCACTGCCAGGCGGGCGACGGGCGCGCGCTGGCGGCTGGGCGGGCGAGGTCGCCAGTGGGAGAGGCCCGGCCGGCAGGTGCCCGCGGGCAACGCCAGCTGGGCGGCAGAGTGAGGGGAGGAGCGGGGGAGGGGCAGACAGCCTGACAGCCGGGCGACGGGCGCGCGCTGGCGGCTCGGCGGGCGAGGTCGCGAGTGGGAGAGCCCCGGTCGCAGGTGGCCCCGCGGGCACCCGCAGCTCGTCGACAGAGTTAGGGAAGTGGGGGGAGGGGATAGAGCCCCGTCGGGCTCGTCGACCCGCGGCTCCTGGCGGCTCTGCGGCCGAGTTAGGGAAGGAGGGGGGGAGGGGCAGACTCCCTGACAGCCGGGCGATGCGCGCGCGCCGGCGGCTCGGCGGCACAGGTCGCGAGTGGGGGAGGCCCGGCCGGCAGGTGGACACGCGGGCACCGCCAGCTCGGCGGCAGAGTGAGGAAAGGGGGGGGAGGGGCAGACACCTAGACAGCCGGGCGACGCGCGCGCGCCGGCGGCTCGTGACCAGAGGTCGCGTGTATGGGAGCACCGGCCGGCAGGTGGACCCGCGGGCAGCGCCAGCTCGGCGGCAGAGTGAGGGAAGGAGGGGGAGGGGCGGATTCCAAGCCAGGCGGGCGACGCGCGCGCGCTGGCGTCTCGTCACCAGAGATCGCGAGTGCGAGAGGCCCGGCCGGCAGGTGGACACGCGGGCACCGCCGGCTCGGCGGCAGAGTCAGGGAAGTGGGGGGAGGGGATAGAGCCCCGTCGGGCTCGTCGACCCGCGGCTCCTGGCGGCTCTGCGGCCGAGTTGGGGAAGGAGGGGGGGAGGGGCAGACTCCCTGACAGCCGGGCGATGCGCGCGCGCCGGCGGCTCGGCGGCACAGGTCGCGAGTGGGGGAGGCCCGGCCGGCAGGTGGACACGCGGGCACCGCCAGCTCGGCGGCAGAGTGAGGAAAGGGGGGGCGGGGCAGACACCTCGACAGCCGGGCGACGCGCGCGCGCTGGCGGCTCGTCACCAGAGGTCGCGAGTGCGAGAGGCCCGGCCGGCAGGTGGACACGCGGGCACCGCCAGCTCGGCGGCAGAGTCAGGGAAGTGGGGGGAGGGGATAGAGCCCCGTCGGGCTCGTCGACCCGCGGCTCCTGGCGGCTCTGCGGCCGAGTTAGGGAAGGAGGGGGGGAGGGGCAGACTCCCTGACAGCCGGGCGATGCGCGCGCGCCGGCGGCTCGGCGGCACAGGTCGCGAGTGGGGGAGGCCCGGCCGGCAGGTGGACACGCGGGCACCGCCAGCTCGGCGGCAGAGTGAGGAAAGGGGGGGCGGGGCAGACACCTCGACAGCCGGGCGACGCGCGCGCGCTGGCGGCTCGTCACCAGAGGTCGCGAGTGCGAGAGGCCAGGCCGGCAGGTGGACACGCGGGCACCCGCAGCTCGTCGGCAGGGTTAGGGAAGGGGGGGAGGGGATAGAGCCCCGTCCGGCTGGTCGACCCGCGGGCACTGCCAGGCGGGCGACGGGCGCGCGCTGGCGGCTGGGCGGGCGAGGTCGCCAGTGGGAGAGGCCCGGCCGGCAGGTGCCCGCGGGCAACGCCAGCTGGGCGGCAGAGTGAGGGGAGGAGCGGGGGAGGGGCAGACAGCCTGACAGCCGGGCGACGGGCGCGCGCTGGCGGCTCGGCGGGCGAGGTCGCGAGTGGGAGAGCCCCGGTCGCAGGTGGACCCGCGGGCACCCGCAGCTCGTCGACAGAGCTAGGGAAGTGGGGGGAGGGGATAGAGCCCCGTCGGGCTCGTCGACCCGCGGCTCCTGGCGGCTCTGCGGCCGAGTTAGGGAAGGAGGGGGGGAGGGGCAGACTCCCTGACAGCCGGGCGATGCGCGCGCGCTGGCGGCTCGGCGGCACAGGTCGCGAGTGGGGGAGGCCCGGCCGGCAGGTGGACACGCGGGCACCGCCAGCTCGGCGGCAGAGTGAGGAAAGGGGGGGGAGGGGCAGACACCTAGACAGCCGGGCGACGCGCGCGCGCCGGCGGCTCGTGACCAGAGGTCGCGTGTAGGGGAGCACCGGCCGGCAGGTGGACCCGCGGGCACCGCCAGCTCGGCGGCAGAGTGAGGGAAGGAGGGGGAGGGGCGGATTCCAAGCCAGGCGGGCGACGCGCGCGCGCTGGCGTCTCGTCACCAGAGATCGCGAGTGCGAGAGGCCCGGCCGGCAGGTGGACACGCGGGCACCGCCGGCTTGGCGGCAGAGTCAGGGAAGTGGGGGGAGGGGATAGAGCCCCGTCGGGCTCGTCGACCCGCGGCTCCTGGCGGCTCTGCGGCCGAGTTGGGGAAGGAGGGGGGGAGGGGCAGACTCCCTGACAGCCGGGCGATGCGCGCGCGCCGGCGGCTCGGCGGCACAGGTCGCGAGTGGGGGAGGCCCGGCCGGCAGGTGGACACGCGGGCACCGCCAGCTCGGCGGCAGAGTGAGGAAAGGGGGGGCGGGGCAGACACCTCGACAGCCGGGCGACGCGCGCGCGCTGGCGGCTCGTCACCAGAGGTCGCGAGTGCGACAGGCCAGGCCGGCAGGTGGACACGCGGGCACCCGCAGCTCGTCGGCAGGGTTAGGGAAGGGGGGGAGGGGATAGAGCCCCGTCCGGCTGGTCGACCCGCGGGCACTGCCAGGCGGGCGACGGGCGCGCGCTGGCGGCTGGGCGGGCGAGGTCGCCAGTGGGAGAGGCCCGGCCGGCAGGTGCCCGCGGGCAACGCCAGCTGGGCGGCAGAGTGAGGGGAGGAGCGGGGGAGGGGCAGACAGCCTGACAGCCGGGCGACGGGCGCGCGCTGGCGGCTCGGCGGGCGAGGTCGCGAGTGGGAGAGCCCCGGTCGCAGGTGGCCCCGCGGGCACCCGCAGCTCGTCGACAGAGTTAGGGAAGTGGGGGGAGGGGATAGAGCCCCGTCGGGCTCGTCGACCCGCGGCTCCTGGCGGCTCTGCGGCCGAGTTAGGGAAGGAGGGGGGGAGGGGCAGACTCCCTGACAGCCGGGCGATGCGCGCGCGCCGGCGGCTCGGCGGCACAGGTCGCGAGTGGGGGAGGCCCGGCCGGCAGGTGGACACGCGGGCACCGCCAGCTCGGCGGCAGAGTGAGGAAAGGGGGGGGAGGGGCAGACACCTAGACAGCCGGGCGACGCGCGCGCGCCGGCGGCTCGTGACCAGAGGTCGCGTGTATGGGAGCACCGGCCGGCAGGTGGACCCGCGGGCAGCGCCAGCTCGGCGGCAGAGTGAGGGAAGGAGGGGGAGGGGCGGATTCCAAGCCAGGCGGGCGACGCGCGCGCGCTGGCGTCTCGTCACCAGAGATCGCGAGTGCGAGAGGCCCGGCCGGCAGGTGGACACGCGGGCACCGCCGGCTCGGCGGCAGAGTCAGGGAAGTGGGGGGAGGGGATAGAGCCCCGTCGGGCTCGTCGACCCGCGGCTCCTGGCGGCTCTGCGGCCGAGTTGGGGAAGGAGGGAGGGAGGGGCAGACTCCCTGACAGCCGGGCGATGCGCGCGCGCCGGCGGCTCGGCGGCACAGGTCGCGAGTGGGGGAGGCCCGGCCGGCAGGTGGACACGCGGGCACCGCCAGCTCGGCGGCAGAGTGAGGAAAGGGGGGGCGGGGCAGACACCTCGACAGCCGGGCGACGCGCGCGCGCTGGCGGCTCGTCACCAGAGGTCGCGAGTGCGAGAGGCCAGGCCGGCAGGTGGACACGCGGGCACCCGCAGCTCGTCGGCAGGGTTAGGGAAGGGGGGGAGGGGATAGAGCCCCGTCCGGCTGGTCGACCCGCGGGCACTGCCAGGCGGGCGACGGGCGCGCGCTGGCGGCTGGGCGGGCGAGGTCGCCAGTGGGAGAGGCCCGGCCGGCAGGTGCCCGCGGGCAACGCCAGCTGGGCGGCAGAGTGAGGGGAGGAGCGGGGGAGGGGCAGACAGCCTGACAGCCGGGCGACGGGCGCGCGCTGGCGGCTCGGCGGGCGAGGTCGCGAGTGGGAGAGCCCCGGTCGCAGGTGGCCCCGCGGGCACCCGCAGCTCGTCGACAGAGTTAGGGAAGTGGGGGGAGGGGATAGAGCCCCGTCGGGCTCGTCGACCCGCGGCTCCTGGCGGCTCTGCGGCCGAGTTAGGGAAGGAGGGGGGGAGGGGCAGACTCCCTGACAGCCGGGCGATGCGCGCGCGCCGGCGGCTCGGCGGCACAGGTCGCGAGTGGGGGAGGCCCGGCCGGCAGGTGGACACGCGGGCACCGCCAGCTCGGCGGCAGAGTGAGGAAAGGGGGGGGAGGGGCAGACACCTAGACAGCCGGGCGACGCGCGCGCGCCGGCGGCTCGTGACCAGAGGTCGCGTGTATGGGAGCACCGGCCGGCAGGTGGACCCGCGGGCAGCGCCAGCTCGGCGGCAGAGTGAGGGAAGGAGGGGGAGGGGCGGATTCCAAGCCAGGCGGGCGACGCGCGCGCGCTGGCGTCTCGTCACCAGAGATCGCGAGTGCGAGAGGCCCGGCCGGCAGGTGGACACGCGGGCACCGCCGGCTCGGCGGCAGAGTCAGGGAAGTGGGGGGAGGGGATAGAGCCCCGTCGGGCTCGTCGACCCGCGGCTCCTGGCGGCTCTGCGGCCGAGTTGGGGAAGGAGGGGGGGAGGGGCAGACTCCCTGACAGCCGGGCGATGCGCGCGCGCCGGCGGCTCGGCGGCACAGGTCGCGAGTGGGGGAGGCCCGGCCGGCAGGTGGACACGCGGGCACCGCCAGCTCGGCGGCAGAGTGAGGAAAGGGGGGGCGGGGCAGACACCTCGACAGCCGGGCGACGCGCGCGCGCTGGCGGCTCGTCACCAGAGGTCGCGAGTGCGAGAGGCCCGGCCGGCAGGTGGACACGCGGGCACCGCCAGCTCGGCGGCAGAGTCAGGGAAGTGGGGGGAGGGGATAGAGCCCCGTCGGGCTCGTCGACCCGCGGCTCCTGGCGGCTCTGCGGCCGAGTTAGGGAAGGAGGGGGGGAGGGGCAGACTCCCTGACAGCCGGGCGATGCGCGCGCGCCGGCGGCTCGGCGGCACAGGTCGCGAGTGGGGGAGGCCCGGCCGGCAGGTGGACACGCGGGCACCGCCAGCTCGGCGGCAGAGTGAGGAAAGGGGGGGCGGGGCAGACACCTCGACAGCCGGGCGACGCGCGCGCGCTGGCGGCTCGTCACCAGAGGTCGCGAGTGCGAGAGGCCAGGCCGGCAGGTGGACACGCGGGCACCCGCAGCTCGTCGGCAGGGTTAGGGAAGGGGGGGAGGGGATAGAGCCCCGTCCGGCTGGTCGACCCGCGGGCACTGCCAGGCGGGCGACGGGCGCGCGCTGGCGGCTGGGCGGGCGAGGTCGCCAGTGGGAGAGGCCCGGCCGGCAGGTGCCCGCGGGCAACGCCAGCTGGGCGGCAGAGTGAGGGGAGGAGCGGGGGAGGGGCAGACAGCCTGACAGCCGGGCGACGGGCGCGCGCTGGCGGCTCGGCGGGCGAGGTCGCGAGTGGGAGAGCCCCGGTCGCAGGTGGACCCGCGGGCACCCGCAGCTCGTCGACAGAGCTAGGGAAGTGGGGGGAGGGGATAGAGCCCCGTCGGGCTCGTCGACCCGCGGCTCCTGGCGGCTCTGCGGCCGAGTTAGGGAAGGAGGGGGGGAGGGGCAGACTCCCTGACAGCCGGGCGATGCGCGCGCGCTGGCGGCTCGGCGGCACAGGTCGCGAGTGGGGGAGGCCCGGCCGGCAGGTGGACACGCGGGCACCGCCAGCTCGGCGGCAGAGTGAGGAAAGGGGGGGGAGGGGCAGACACCTAGACAGCCGGGCGACGCGCGCGCGCCGGCGGCTCGTGACCAGAGGTCGCGTGTAGGGGAGCACCGGCCGGCAGGTGGACCCGCGGGCACCGCCAGCTCGGCGGCAGAGTGAGGGAAGGAGGGGGAGGGGCGGATTCCAAGCCAGGCGGGCGACGCGCGCGCGCTGGCGTCTCGTCACCAGAGATCGCGAGTGCGAGAGGCCCGGCCGGCAGGTGGACACGCGGGCACCGCCGGCTTGGCGGCAGAGTCAGGGAAGTGGGGGGAGGGGATAGAGCCCCGTCGGGCTCGTCGACCCGCGGCTCCTGGCGGCTCTGCGGCCGAGTTGGGGAAGGAGGGGGGGAGGGGCAGACTCCCTGACAGCCGGGCGATGCGCGCGCGCCGGCGGCTCGGCGGCACAGGTCGCGAGTGGGGGAGGCCCGGCCGGCAGGTGGACACGCGGGCACCGCCAGCTCGGCGGCAGAGTGAGGAAAGGGGGGGCGGGGCAGACACCTCGACAGCCGGGCGACGCGCGCGCGCTGGCGGCTCGTCACCAGAGGTCGCGAGTGCGACAGGCCAGGCCGGCAGGTGGACACGCGGGCACCCGCAGCTCGTCGGCAGGGTTAGGGAAGGGGGGGAGGGGATAGAGCCCCGTCCGGCTGGTCGACCCGCGGGCACTGCCAGGCGGGCGACGGGCGCGCGCTGGCGGCTGGGCGGGCGAGGTCGCCAGTGGGAGAGGCCCGGCCGGCAGGTGCCCGCGGGCAACGCCAGCTGGGCGGCAGAGTGAGGGGAGGAGCGGGGGAGGGGCAGACAGCCTGACAGCCGGGCGACGGGCGCGCGCTGGCGGCTCGGCGGGCGAGGTCGCGAGTGGGAGAGCCCCGGTCGCAGGTGGCCCCGCGGGCACCCGCAGCTCGTCGACAGAGTTAGGGAAGTGGGGGGAGGGGATAGAGCCCCGTCGGGCTCGTCGACCCGCGGCTCCTGGCGGCTCTGCGGCCGAGTTAGGGAAGGAGGGGGGGAGGGGCAGACTCCCTGACAGCCGGGCGATGCGCGCGCGCCGGCGGCTCGGCGGCACAGGTCGCGAGTGGGGGAGGCCCGGCCGGCAGGTGGACACGCGGGCACCGCCAGCTCGGCGGCAGAGTGAGGAAAGGGGGGGGAGGGGCAGACACCTAGACAGCCGGGCGACGCGCGCGCGCCGGCGGCTCGTGACCAGAGGTCGCGTGTATGGGAGCACCGGCCGGCAGGTGGACCCGCGGGCAGCGCCAGCTCGGCGGCAGAGTGAGGGAAGGAGGGGGAGGGGCGGATTCCAAGCCAGGCGGGCGACGCGCGCGCGCTGGCGTCTCGTCACCAGAGATCGCGAGTGCGAGAGGCCCGGCCGGCAGGTGGACACGCGGGCACCGCCGGCTCGGCGGCAGAGTCAGGGAAGTGGGGGGAGGGGATAGAGCCCCGTCGGGCTCGTCGACCCGCGGCTCCTGGCGGCTCTGCGGCCGAGTTGGGGAAGGAGGGAGGGAGGGGCAGACTCCCTGACAGCCGGGCGATGCGCGCGCGCCGGCGGCTCGGCGGCACAGGTCGCGAGTGGGGGAGGCCCGGCCGGCAGGTGGACACGCGGGCACCGCCAGCTCGGCGGCAGAGTGAGGAAAGGGGGGGCGGGGCAGACACCTCGACAGCCGGGCGACGCGCGCGCGCTGGCGGCTCGTCACCAGAGGTCGCGAGTGCGAGAGGCCAGGCCGGCAGGTGGACACGCGGGCACCCGCAGCTCGTCGGCAGGGTTAGGGAAGGGGGGGAGGGGATAGAGCCCCGTCCGGCTGGTCGACCCGCGGGCACTGCCAGGCGGGCGACGGGCGCGCGCTGGCGGCTGGGCGGGCGAGGTCGCCAGTGGGAGAGGCCCGGCCGGCAGGTGCCCGCGGGCAACGCCAGCTGGGCGGCAGAGTGAGGGGAGGAGCGGGGGAGGGGCAGACAGCCTGACAGCCGGGCGACGGGCGCGCGCTGGCGGCTCGGCGGGCGAGGTCGCGAGTGGGAGAGCCCCGGTCGCAGGTGGCCCCGCGGGCACCCGCAGCTCGTCGACAGAGTTAGGGAAGTGGGGGGAGGGGATAGAGCCCCGTCGGGCTCGTCGACCCGCGGCTCCTGGCGGCTCTGCGGCCGAGTTAGGGAAGGAGGGGGGGAGGGGCAGACTCCCTGACAGCCGGGCGATGCGCGCGCGCCGGCGGCTCGGCGGCACAGGTCGCGAGTGGGGGAGGCCCGGCCGGCAGGTGGACACGCGGGCACCGCCAGCTCGGCGGCAGAGTGAGGAAAGGGGGGGCGGGGCAGACACCTCGACAGCCGGGCGACGCGCGCGCGCTGGCGGCTCGTCACCAGAGGTCGCGAGTGCGAGAGGCCCGGCCGGCAGGTGGACACGCGGGCACCGCCAGCTCGGCGGCAGAGTCAGGGAAGTGGGGGGAGGGGATAGAGCCCCGTCGGGCTCGTCGACCCGCGGCTCCTGGCGGCTCTGCGGCCGAGTTAGGGAAGGAGGGGGGGAGGGGCAGACTCCCTGACAGCCGGGCGATGCGCGCGCGCCGGCGGCTCGGCGGCACAGGTCGCGAGTGGGGGAGGCCCGGCCGGCAGGTGGACACGCGGGCACCGCCAGCTCGGCGGCAGAGTGAGGAAAGGGGGGGCGGGGCAGACACCTCGACAGCCGGGCGACGCGCGCGCGCTGGCGGCTCGTCACCAGAGGTCGCGAGTGCGAGAGGCCAGGCCGGCAGGTGGACACGCGGGCACCCGCAGCTCGTCGGCAGGGTTAGGGAAGGGGGGGAGGGGATAGAGCCCCGTCCGGCTGGTCGACCCGCGGGCACTGCCAGGCGGGCGACGGGCGCGCGCTGGCGGCTGGGCGGGCGAGGTCGCCAGTGGGAGAGGCCCGGCCGGCAGGTGCCCGCGGGCAACGCCAGCTGGGCGGCAGAGTGAGGGGAGGAGCGGGGGAGGGGCAGACAGCCTGACAGCCGGGCGACGGGCGCGCGCTGGCGGCTCGGCGGGCGAGGTCGCGAGTGGGAGAGCCCCGGTCGCAGGTGGACCCGCGGGCACCCGCAGCTCGTCGACAGAGCTAGGGAAGTGGGGGGAGGGGATAGAGCCCCGTCGGGCTCGTCGACCCGCGGCTCCTGGCGGCTCTGCGGCCGAGTTAGGGAAGGAGGGGGGGAGGGGCAGACTCCCTGACAGCCGGGCGATGCGCGCGCGCTGGCGGCTCGGCGGCACAGGTCGCGAGTGGGGGAGGCCCGGCCGGCAGGTGGACACGCGGGCACCGCCAGCTCGGCGGCAGAGTGAGGAAAGGGGGGGGAGGGGCAGACACCTAGACAGCCGGGCGACGCGCGCGCGCCGGCGGCTCGTGACCAGAGGTCGCGTGTAGGGGAGCACCGGCCGGCAGGTGGACCCGCGGGCACCGCCAGCTCGGCGGCAGAGTGAGGGAAGGAGGGGGAGGGGCGGATTCCAAGCCAGGCGGGCGACGCGCGCGCGCTGGCGTCTCGTCACCAGAGATCGCGAGTGCGAGAGGCCCGGCCGGCAGGTGGACACGCGGGCACCGCCGGCTTGGCGGCAGAGTCAGGGAAGTGGGGGGAGGGGATAGAGCCCCGTCGGGCTCGTCGACCCGCGGCTCCTGGCGGCTCTGCGGCCGAGTTGGGGAAGGAGGGGGGGAGGGGCAGACTCCCTGACAGCCGGGCGATGCGCGCGCGCCGGCGGCTCGGCGGCACAGGTCGCGAGTGGGGGAGGCCCGGCCGGCAGGTGGACACGCGGGCACCGCCAGCTCGGCGGCAGAGTGAGGAAAGGGGGGGCGGGGCAGACACCTCGACAGCCGGGCGACGCGCGCGCGCTGGCGGCTCGTCACCAGAGGTCGCGAGTGCGACAGGCCAGGCCGGCAGGTGGACACGCGGGCACCCGCAGCTCGTCGGCAGGGTTAGGGAAGGGGGGGAGGGGATAGAGCCCCGTCCGGCTGGTCGACCCGCGGGCACTGCCAGGCGGGCGACGGGCGCGCGCTGGCGGCTGGGCGGGCGAGGTCGCCAGTGGGAGAGGCCCGGCCGGCAGGTGCCCGCGGGCAACGCCAGCTGGGCGGCAGAGTGAGGGGAGGAGCGGGGGAGGGGCAGACAGCCTGACAGCCGGGCGACGGGCGCGCGCTGGCGGCTCGGCGGGCGAGGTCGCGAGTGGGAGAGCCCCGGTCGCAGGTGGCCCCGCGGGCACCCGCAGCTCGTCGACAGAGTTAGGGAAGTGGGGGGAGGGGATAGAGCCCCGTCGGGCTCGTCGACCCGCGGCTCCTGGCGGCTCTGCGGCCGAGTTAGGGAAGGAGGGGGGGAGGGGCAGACTCCCTGACAGCCGGGCGATGCGCGCGCGCCGGCGGCTCGGCGGCACAGGTCGCGAGTGGGGGAGGCCCGGCCGGCAGGTGGACACGCGGGCACCGCCAGCTCGGCGGCAGAGTGAGGAAAGGGGGGGGAGGGGCAGACACCTAGACAGCCGGGCGACGCGCGCGCGCCGGCGGCTCGTGACCAGAGGTCGCGTGTATGGGAGCACCGGCCGGCAGGTGGACCCGCGGGCAGCGCCAGCTCGGCGGCAGAGTGAGGGAAGGAGGGGGAGGGGCGGATTCCAAGCCAGGCGGGCGACGCGCGCGCGCTGGCGTCTCGTCACCAGAGATCGCGAGTGCGAGAGGCCCGGCCGGCAGGTGGACACGCGGGCACCGCCGGCTCGGCGGCAGAGTCAGGGAAGTGGGGGG
The DNA here is from genome assembly GCF_054371585.1 of Giraffa tippelskirchi. Classification (NCBI taxonomy): domain Eukaryota; kingdom Metazoa; phylum Chordata; class Mammalia; order Artiodactyla; family Giraffidae; genus Giraffa; species Giraffa tippelskirchi. The sequence goes on from NC_137282.1 coordinate 71,990,602, forward strand.
AGGGGATAGAGCCCCGTCGGGCTCGTCGACCCGCGGCTCCTGGCGGCTCTGCGGCCGAGTTGGGGAAGGAGGGAGGGAGGGGCAGACTCCCTGACAGCCGGGCGATGCGCGCGCGCCGGCGGCTCGGCGGCACAGGTCGCGAGTGGGGGAGGCCCGGCCGGCAGGTGGACACGCGGGCACCGCCAGCTCGGCGGCAGAGTGAGGAAAGGGGGGGCGGGGCAGACACCTCGACAGCCGGGCGACGCGCGCGCGCTGGCGGCTCGTCACCAGAGGTCGCGAGTGCGAGAGGCCAGGCCGGCAGGTGGACACGCGGGCACCCGCAGCTCGTCGGCAGGGTTAGGGAAGGGGGGGAGGGGATAGAGCCCCGTCCGGCTGGTCGACCCGCGGGCACTGCCAGGCGGGCGACGGGCGCGCGCTGGCGGCTGGGCGGGCGAGGTCGCCAGTGGGAGAGGCCCGGCCGGCAGGTGCCCGCGGGCAACGCCAGCTGGGCGGCAGAGTGAGGGGAGGAGCGGGGGAGGGGCAGACAGCCTGACAGCCGGGCGACGGGCGCGCGCTGGCGGCTCGGCGGGCGAGGTCGCGAGTGGGAGAGCCCCGGTCGCAGGTGGCCCCGCGGGCACCCGCAGCTCGTCGACAGAGTTAGGGAAGTGGGGGGAGGGGATAGAGCCCCGTCGGGCTCGTCGACCCGCGGCTCCTGGCGGCTCTGCGGCCGAGTTAGGGAAGGAGGGGGGGAGGGGCAGACTCCCTGACAGCCGGGCGATGCGCGCGCGCCGGCGGCTCGGCGGCACAGGTCGCGAGTGGGGGAGGCCCGGCCGGCAGGTGGACACGCGGGCACCGCCAGCTCGGCGGCAGAGTGAGGAAAGGGGGGGCGGGGCAGACACCTCGACAGCCGGGCGACGCGCGCGCGCTGGCGGCTCGTCACCAGAGGTCGCGAGTGCGAGAGGCCCGGCCGGCAGGTGGACACGCGGGCACCGCCAGCTCGGCGGCAGAGTCAGGGAAGTGGGGGGAGGGGATAGAGCCCCGTCGGGCTCGTCGACCCGCGGCTCCTGGCGGCTCTGCGGCCGAGTTAGGGAAGGAGGGGGGGAGGGGCAGACTCCCTGACAGCCGGGCGATGCGCGCGCGCCGGCGGCTCGGCGGCACAGGTCGCGAGTGGGGGAGGCCCGGCCGGCAGGTGGACACGCGGGCACCGCCAGCTCGGCGGCAGAGTGAGGAAAGGGGGGGCGGGGCAGACACCTCGACAGCCGGGCGACGCGCGCGCGCTGGCGGCTCGTCACCAGAGGTCGCGAGTGCGAGAGGCCAGGCCGGCAGGTGGACACGCGGGCACCCGCAGCTCGTCGGCAGGGTTAGGGAAGGGGGGGAGGGGATAGAGCCCCGTCCGGCTGGTCGACCCGCGGGCACTGCCAGGCGGGCGACGGGCGCGCGCTGGCGGCTGGGCGGGCGAGGTCGCCAGTGGGAGAGGCCCGGCCGGCAGGTGCCCGCGGGCAACGCCAGCTGGGCGGCAGAGTGAGGGGAGGAGCGGGGGAGGGGCAGACAGCCTGACAGCCGGGCGACGGGCGCGCGCTGGCGGCTCGGCGGGCGAGGTCGCGAGTGGGAGAGCCCCGGTCGCAGGTGGACCCGCGGGCACCCGCAGCTCGTCGACAGAGCTAGGGAAGTGGGGGGAGGGGATAGAGCCCCGTCGGGCTCGTCGACCCGCGGCTCCTGGCGGCTCTGCGGCCGAGTTAGGGAAGGAGGGGGGGAGGGGCAGACTCCCTGACAGCCGGGCGATGCGCGCGCGCTGGCGGCTCGGCGGCACAGGTCGCGAGTGGGGGAGGCCCGGCCGGCAGGTGGACACGCGGGCACCGCCAGCTCGGCGGCAGAGTGAGGAAAGGGGGGGGAGGGGCAGACACCTAGACAGCCGGGCGA
>NC_137282.1:72005000-72042500 GCF_054371585.1 Giraffa tippelskirchi
TCTCCGGCCCCCCCCACACCCCCAAGCGGAGGGTGGGGGAGGCTCCCCTCACGGGGGCTCGCGCCCACCGCCACCTACACACACCCACCCAGAGCCGCGGCCGGCCCGGGAGAACGCTCTCCCGCCTGCCTACCGGCGTGCCCGCCACGGCCCTCACTCGCGCGACCCCGCCGCGCCAGGTCCCTCCCCTCACTTCTCTCAGGGACTCCGAGGGCACTGCTCCGCCCGGGGACGACACCCACAGGAGGCGAAGCCGACTCGGTCCCAGACAGGGGGGAAGGGCACGCGGGCGGTCGCACGCGCGGGCCGAGGAGGAAGGCCGGCAGCGGCGGGGAGGGGCCGGCAAGCGCGCACAGCGACGGCCACGGGACAGGGGCCGCGGGCGCCGCCCGGGGACCAGAAAAGACCACCGGGAACACGGCCGGGCCGCCAGGAAAACCAGCGCGGGATCCCACCGCCACCCACACACGAGGGCGGTCCCGCGACGCCTGGGACGCCGGCCGGCCCCGGCCGGCCCCGGAGCGGAGTCCCACGCCCCGGCCCCGCCGCCAGGGCCGGCGGCGCCGTCCACCCGTCTCCTCCGTCCACCCTCGACGGATCCGTCTCTCCATCTAGTCTGACCCCGAGGCGCCACATCCCGGGGACACGCTCTCGAGCGAGGCGGCCCAGACCGTGCCCGCGCGCCGCCACCGGCTCGGGGACGAGGGCGGGCGCGACGGACTCCTCCTCGCCACGGCCGCGGGGCTGGGGAAGCCGGGGCCGACCGGGCGTCGCCCCCCCGGCCCTTCTCCTCCTGCACTCACACCGCGGGGCCGGCCGCACGCACGCGGCGCACGCGCGGTCCCCCCCCACGTGCCGGACACCCGGCGGGGCCCGGCGGGACCCTCCCCCGACTCGGCGGGGGGAGGCGCGGGCCGCGGTAGGCAACGAACGGCACACGGCCCCACCGCGGGGCCGGCGCACCCATCCCCCCTCACAGAGGAGAGGTGGGGGGATTCTGCCCACGTGCTCTGGCAGTCGCCACGGCGGCTACACTGCGCACTCAGGAGGGGCAGCGGCCGGGGGCTCCGGTACCCCAGAGGCTCCCTCTCGGATCGCTAGAGAAGGCTTTCTCACCGAGGGCGCGCCGTCCCTCACCCCATCGTCTCTCCTTCGGGCCCACGGAGGCGCTCCACGAGCCGCCGAGCCTCGACTGGGCGGGAGGGGTCTGCGGTACAGGTAAGCGGACGACCACACGGGAGCGTGTGCACGGTCGGGGCCGGAGCACGGCCCGTGCCTCCACGACGAGGCAGCACCTGCCCCCAACGGAAGACGCGAGGGAAACAGGCACGCCTCTCTTCCCGTCTCGACCCCTCCCCCAACGAGAGCCACTCGCGGGACACACACACACACACCACCGCGGTGGGGGACCCGAGGGGGACGCCGGGTTAAGGGAAACGACACCACCGCTCGGCCTCAGGCACCTGAGGGGCGACCTGGAGCGCTCCAGGGGCACCACCGAGGGTTAAACGAGGCACGCTCACCCACCCACGCGGGGCGCGCGGCGCAGCAGCGGGCACAGCCCCCCCCACCGCGGGGAGGGCCGCTCGCGGGACACGCGCCGAGAAGGCGAAGCGAGAGCGTCCGCTGTGTCCGAAGACCGACGGCCTCCCTGACGCCCCGTGGAGGGGGGCGGGCAGGAGACCGAGAGTCAGGGCCGGAGGCCGCACCCACCCTCCCGCCTTCCTCACCCTCCCCGACGGGCAGGGGGAAAGGCAGGCGAGGGGCCCCGTGGACAGACCGAGAAGACCGCACACGTTCACCAGGAACGCCCGTCCCTCGTCCGGCACGGCTTAGGCCCGGCCCGGGAGAGCACGACCACACCACATCGATCCGTTGAGCCGAGGGGGAGGGGGGGAAGGCACGGTGAGGACAGTCGCCGGAGGGGCCCGCTTTAAGCCTCGCCGGCCGCCTCCCCCCCGCCACACCTCACCTCGCCTCGCCTCAGGCGACAGCCGCCGACGACGACCCCAGGAGGAGGAGCTGCCTGACACGGGGCACGGAGCCTACAAGAGCGGGCGTCGTCCCGGCCACCACCGGGCGCCCGCGGCGGGGGTCACACAGGGTAGAAGACCCACGGCGCCTCGCCCCGCCGCCCTCGGGTCACCCAGAGACCGGAGGTGGCGCCACGGGTCGGGTCTGCCAGACACGCCACGCGGGAGCCGGCGCACAGGCCCAGGCCGGCGGCCCAGAGGCCCAGAGCCCCGCGTGCGTCCAGAGGCCCAAAGTCCTCGGCGGCAGACGCCGAGAGAGACCGTGTCGGCACTTACCTGGTGGCAGAAAAGGCCCATTTCGGGCGACAAAATGACAGCGCCCGACAGCGGGGCCCACCCACGACTGGCAGAGAGGGACCTTGGCACCTTGGCACCGCCACCTGTCCCCAGCACTACCCCAGAAACACCAGGCCCGGAGCTGTCGGGGGTCATCTGGTCGACTGGGGGGGGGGGAGGGGGGCGAAGGGGGCGCCCGGTGGGCGAGGTGGGGGCGCAGACGCCAAGGGGGAGGGAGCTGGCCGGGGACGCCCTCCCCCTTCGCCCGCACGGGTAGGTGTACCCGTCCGTCCGAGTCTCCGAGCGGGGGTTTGGCTTCGAGTTGCCAGAGAGAAAAACGAAGAGAGACCCGCCGGCGAGGCGCCTCCCACGAGACGAGCGGGCCCCCACGAGGGACCACGCCCGGGGCCCCAGACCGTCCTGTCCGTGGCACCCAGGACGGCTCGAGCCGGTCCCTGACCTCCTGGCCGTGATTCAGGGAGTTGGGGAGGGGTGAGAAAGCAAACCCTCCGGGGTGGCGAACCCTCCTGAAAGGGCGGGAAAGCAAGAACCTCCTGAAGGGAGACGCAAACCCTTCTGAAAAGGCGAACAGCAAATCCTTTGGAGGGCGGGAGCCAACCCTCCTGAAGGAAGAAAGCAAACCCTCCTGAGGGAGGCCCGGGAGGAGGCCAGACCGCCGAGTCCCAGGCGCTCCAGGGAGGGACGACCCTCTCCCTCCCTGCCCACCGCGGCGGCCCGGCCCAGGTAGGGTCCGGCCGGTCCGTCTCCGCGGCCGGAGGGGCACGGGGAGACGCTGGTCGACCCGGTCAGGCCACCCCAGAGCCCGGCTCTGGAGCGCCGCCGCCGCCGCGACGGCCACCCTCCTCAGAAACCTAGAGAACCAATCTCCGGCGACAGCAGGACGTCCCTAGGCCTCGGCGCCACCGCCACTGTCGCCGCCAGCAGAGCTGGTCTCTGAGAGCTGTGCCTCGGGCCCGGCGGCTGAGTCACAACCCTCCTGAAGGTCGCCGAAGCTCCAGAGGGGAGGGACACTATAAAAGCGGCCGCCAGGTGGCTCCTGACAACCGGCTCCAATGTCCCGAGGACGGGTCGCTGTCGCCGGCCGCCCAAACGCCCGAGCTCGGCCCGGAGCCGCCGCCTCCGAGAGACGCGACGCGACGCGACCCCGGCCGCAGAGGAAGGGAGAGGAGCTGGGAAATAGCTCCCCAGGAGGCTGCCACGAAGGAGACGCGCTCCCCCCCACCCACCCACGCGATGCCAGGCTGGTGGGGGGACATTCCACGGAGACGCCGGCGGGCGGCGGGGCTCGGGGCGGGGACGGCCGAGAGAGGGGCACCAGTGACATCCCGGGCTCCCCCGGGCCCCCTCCCCCGAAGGAGGGAGGGAGGGAGAGAGAGAAGGGAGGGAGGCAGGGAGGGAGGGACCGACCGGCAAAGCGAAACCAGGCAAGCGCTGCTCGGAGAACAAAGCAGGACTTCTCGAAAGCAGACACAGACACAGACACGCAAGCCCAGGAGCAAGAAAGGAAAAGAAGGAGACACTCGGACCCCCAACAAGAGAAAACGAAAGTCAACCTGTGTCGAGACCGTGATCAAGTCCAACGACAACAAACACAAGCATGCGCCGCTGGGTGGGGAAAGTGCACGTGAGGACAGGAGAACATGGATTTCAAAACAACTGGCCACAAACACCGGAAAGGAAAGGCGGCCGGGCGGCCGGGCCGGGCGGTCTGGTCTGGGGTGGGGTGGCAGGGCTGCTGGGGGCGGGGGTCGGTGGCGGGGGGTGGGGGTGGGGGGTGGGGGGTGGAGGAAACGGGAGCACCTAGAAAGAGGAGGAGACTGTCGGCCGTGCTGAGACACGGAAACATCGCACGGCTGGGGACCCGTTCCTCTCGTTTTCCCCGGGGTGTGAAAGAGACTTACTTTGCCTCCCGTCTCCTGGGATTTCATCTCCCCAGCAACAACGGTCAGGCAAGCTGTCGGGTGTGTGTGTGTTGCGGGGGGTTGGGGGGGGTTGGGGAGAAAAAAAGAAGACACGTTTCAAGTGAAAGGAGGGAGCGTGAAGGTCTCTGAACCCTCGGACAGCGGCCTTCCATTTTCCAGACCAGTGACACGTTCTCCCAAGTCGCCCGGTTCCAGAAAACGCTTTTCGGAAACAGAATCCTCGAGGCCCGCGAACTCCTTAGGAATCCTCGGATGAGCTTCCGGGCCAGGCTATACCGTAGGCAGCGCGCTTCCCCTGAAGCCAAAGCCACGGGCTCCAGAGGGCCACGTCCAAGAAGCTGATCTCGTACGGAACCCGGTGTCTTCTTCTCTAGGACACTTCTAGAAGCAGCAAGAGTGCCCGTTTGTGAGAATCGAAGGTGAAGCCGGCACGATGTAAACCCAGCGATGTGTGCGGTCAGAGGCCCATCTAGATTCGAACTCCAGTTCTGGAGGGAGGGGAGCAGTGGGGACAGGAGGGTGGCCTGCGAGTCCGCCGTCCCGTCCCCACTCCTCCTGTGAACATCCGCCCCGCGGAAGGTGTCGAGGAACCTCATGACCTGACCTACGGGGTGAACCGTCGCCAAAGACAAAGAATTCCTCCAGCCAGGCGTTGTCCGCAGCCACGAACCCCTTCCCTCCGTCGCCCGGCCTTTCAGAATGCCACGTGGAACCCTCTCAAGACGAGTGTGGGGCTTGGAGGTATGGGCCCCCGAATTCTCCTCGCCCGGCCCTGCAAGAAACCATTCCGGGCGGGCCTGCCCCACATGAAGACTTTTCGGGCTTTTCGGTGGACCGGGCCTCCCGGGGTGCCCCTGCACCCGGCACCCTGCGACATCCCGAGAGATCCCACGGAGAAACGTCTCCGGCCACTCGCGCGGCATCTGCCTCGCTGGCGAGCGCCCCTCCCAACCTCCCCAGAGATACGTGAGCACGGACGCTTCTTCCCCATCTGGGTCCCCTCACAGGATCTGTGAGTTCCTGCGGTTCCGCACGCCCTCGACTTGGCTGTGGTTCGGGGCTCTGTTCTGTTCCGTGTTTGCTCTCCGGCCCACGTGATCTCTCTGGCTAGGGCACCCAGGAAAAGCGAAAAGAAATCGAGTCCGCGTGAGTACTATTCAGGCATCAAGTGGGGATACCTACCAACGACCTCTAACGTGGATCCACCAAGATGGCGGCCGTGCGGGGTTCAGGAGGATCATTTTGCGCTTTCTGGGGGCGCTATTTGCTCTCAATGATTTCACGTGCCTTTTGGGCATGGCTCACGGAGATGGACGTGAAGCAGCAGGGCAGCCACATCTGGCGTCTCGGCCTAGCTAGGGCGGCTCCACGAGTGACCTCTCGGAACCGGGGCCGAGACCGCCATCCCTCCCCGGGCCCCCCCCCCCCTCGGTGGCTGGGTATGGGGGGGAGGAGGGGGAGGTTTCGGAGGGGAGACGGGAGATCTGGGCTTGTGGTTGGGGGCGCGCGGGGCCACACGTGTCATGTCGTGATATTCCTGTAACGCTCCAACAAGATACATATTATTCTCTCTTCTGCAGATTTCTATCTGTGTCTGAATGGAAATGTATTAGACTCTTGAAATCTGAGCCTTGACGAGGGGTGCGCCCTGTACGTCTCGGGCTACAGGCAGCATACGGAAACTGAAGATATCAGGAATCACGTATAAAGGTTAAAGTCAAAGAAACGGACCTAGTTCAGTGGCAGACTTAGTCTTCCTCGCTGCAGCCTCAAGGTAAATGCTGGGGGTACCCAGTCTATTCTTGGGAAGATACAGTGTTTCTTTTAACTGTTGCCAGCAACGCAGCTTCTCCTCTACCGGAGTTGAAACTGAGATTTAGTTCTTGCAGCTAGTAGTTCTTTTTCAGAACATCTATCAGGAAGGATCTGAATAGCTTGTCATGTCCCTGAAAATATACTAGAGAACATTTGGTTCAGTTCTCGTACCCAGAGACTGGGGAAATTAAGGTGGCACTAGAAATCGCACCTTTTGGTTATATAGTATCTTTCCTGGAAAACAGGCTGCTCTTAAACTCTAATTGTATCAAACAGTAGCAGGGATGAGAAGTGCATGATCCACAAGTTTCAGTAAAGCTGGCTCTCCCGCTCCTTAACATTATATACATTGTTAACAAAAGTGTAGAATTGGACACTTGATGGCAACAAAGAGGCATCCTGTTTGGCGTTTCTTTGGACTGCAGCCGGGAGAGGAGCAGAGCCGACTTGTTCAGTCCCCGGTCCTGCTACTCCTAGGCCTTTCCTCACACTTGATCTTGGACGCTCTGGGGCAGGTTGTGTCTGCAACAAGCACTCGATTTGTCCGGAAGCACTGAATCCTCTGTTCATCGCCTTTGTTCCCAGGACTGTCTCAGGAGGTGACGACGATTTCCCATGGGGGAATCTGTGTCAGAGGCTTGCCAACCATACTTTTCACGTGGTTCATGCAAAGCTCACCCGTCACCGGTCACCTGTCAACTCACCATCCGTACGAGAGTCAGCACCAACACGCCCGGCAGAGCTGAGCGTCAAGAAGGGGTTGCGTGGAAAGAGATGTGTATGCTTGGTCCTGGTCCTGGTTATAGACAGAAAGTATCAAGGGGGAATAACTCCCAGAATAAGTAGGCCTGCCTGGAATGCGAAATAGTGAGAAGAGGCCTCGCGCTTGGAGGACGGGTCAGAGCTTTAGCCACGGGAGAGTGAAAAGGAAAGGCCCGGGAAAGGGCCGTGGGGCAGGGGACGGTCTGAGCCCAGCACCAGCGGTGAAGGACGAGGAGGCACCTTGAAAGAACGTGCTGTTTCGGAGGTTTGTGGTAAGAGCACACCGGTGCTGCTAAAGATGAGGCTGGTGGAACCCAGATAGTAGAGAGGCGCCAGAAACCGGCCAGGAAGGATGAGAATCCTGTGTGCTGAGGACCGGCACTTCACCAAGCCCACAGCAAAGGGTGCTGTCTAGATTCAAACCCAGTCACTCGCGCAAACGCCACTCAGCCACCTCCTCATCTACAAGGCCGACAGATACTCGGTGCGTGAGGTGCGTGTACAGTCTAGGTGGGCGGCACTCACGTTATCGGGCAACCACACAGCTAATACGTGCTTTGAAAGAACCAACAGTGAGCTGATAGCTTTTTCTGGATCTGCCTATAACCAAAGATACCGCTCGCTGCATACTGTGGATCTCGACTCCTGTCTCACGTCTCCATGAGGCCGTCAGAAAAGTACTGTTCGTGCTACCTCTCAGGCCAGGAATGACACTTAAAGTGTAACGTGCTCACCAAGTCCTCAGAGATTCATGGGTTTGAATCGAGAAATTCCACCTGGTCCTTTCGCTCCCGATCCACTCCTGCTCTCACCACTACTACCACACGGGTCAGACACGAGCGAGTTCAGCTGAATTAGCTTGCACACGTGGGGACGGAGTTAGCTTTCGGCACACGGATATTTAGGAATTCCATGGCAGTATGCCAGGTATTCACAGTATGTATCGGATATTCGCCTAATTTGATAACAAGAGAGCTCAGGCCTCAGGCATAACTTCAGGCAGATTTTCCCTCCAACAGAAACAGCTCAGATGGGCTGGCAGCCCGGGAAAATGAGCAACTGCCACTGACAGACTGAGACACCTATGGGCTCCCTCCGTGGGGAGACCTTCTGCCAAGGCTTCTCCCTCAAGGGCCGTTACCCAGCCTGCGGGCATCAGCTGAGGAGAAGGGGAGGTGGGTGCCCCGGAAAGCAGCCGCGCTCGAGTCAGTCTCCCGGGAGCTCTCGTTCCAGCTCTGGACGCTCACTCCCGGGCCTGGGTTCCCACTCCAGCTTTCAGATGGATCCCGGGCCCTTCTTCAGAGAAGTTCCTCCAGATGAGTCCCCAGCCACCAGTGGGCCTCATTCGACCTTGCGGGACCTCCCTCCCCTTCTGAAGCTAGGTTCCGTCTCTCTCTTCACAAAACTTTAAGTCCAACATAGATTGTTAACAATGACTTGCCATTTCCTTTTGTTCTCACCATTATTCTGACTACTTGCAGTTAATTCCGCTCACCTTTGGATTGCTTACGACACTCCAGGCCACTGAAAAAAAGGGAGTTTCCGTTCTGAGCTCAAAGATCCTCAGGCGGCATTTGGGCCTTACTTTACCTCTGCTGGAGACAGGAAGGTGGCAGGTGACCGGGACCTGCCAAGAGCAGAGCAGAAGCTGTGCCCCCTGAGCAGTGGTGCCTGGCTCTCTCTCATTGGTCGCAGAGGGTCTGCAAGATTCGAGGGGGTTCTTGACGGCCCCACCATGCTGGTGAGCCGTGTCGTCTCATCTCATCGGGAATCTGACCCCTCATCAGCAAGCGTAGCCATGTGCCCTCACCCTGAGTCTCTAAACCCTTCCCAGACCATCACTCGGCCCGCCTTCTCCTCTCAGGCAGAATGAACCTGGGCTTCTCTCCTGGGACAGGTCATTCTGTGTCATGGGATGTCCTCTTTACTCCTGTTGCCGGCAATAGGAGTATTGATGTGCCGCTCATAGGTCAGAGACTCCTCATTCTTATTACCCAGAGGCTTTTCTTCAGTCAGTAAATTTTGTTCCTTTGAAGTTAAAGGGATTGCCTTTGAAGACTATCATTTCTGACCTAGTCGCAAACCGTCTCTTTTGAGGAACTTCCTTAGGGTTCCAGGGATTAAGACAGTTTGCTTCCATTGCAAAGGGCACAGATTCATTCCTCGATTGCAGGATCTAGATCTCCTGTGCCTCACACTCTAGCCAAAAAGGTATATTTTAAATATAAGAGGGCCAAGCATAAACCTACTACTTTCCCTTTCCATTATTATGATAATAATCTAATTCTCTTCAAGGCAACACAAATGCTTCTTACTAACTAGAAGGATCATGTCGCGGAAATTATAAACAGAAAAACAGGGAATTACTTCATGATATCTCACTACATCCGTCTCCGATCCAACGTCCGAAACATCAAGGAAGTCCACGTAAAGTATCATCTTTAAATAGAGCGCTCCACTTTGAGACAATAGAACTAAACTCATTAAAACTAAGTTTTCCAGCATGTGGCTGCTTTGAAATCTTGCATCCAACCGACAATTCTGGAGCATATGATAATTCGGAATTGAGTAATCGATGACACAAACACTCTCCTCGGCAGGGGGACGTTTTGGATCGCCTGAGTTCTAGGTTCTCAATGTTATCAAGCCAGACACAATCTTCACGGTTTTTCATAGATCTTGTAATATCTTTTTTAAAATTTCAACTTTTTTGAGGTACAATTGACATACAAAATTGCAAGAAATTGAAATATAACTGTGGTGATTTCACGTGTTTACGATGTGAAAGGATTCCTCATCCAGTTAATTAATATCACCTCACATATTTCACTTTCTGTTTTTTTTTCTTCCCTCCATCTTTCCTACTTAGATTTTTATCTTCATAAGATTTCATTTATACAAAACATGTCAAAAAGAGTGCCATGTTTTACATTAGATCCTCAGACTCTATTCATCTTATAGCTGAACATTTGTTCCCTTTTACCAACCTCTCCCCATAGTCCTAGTAACCACTTTTCTACTCTCTGGATGAGTTTTACTTTTTCATGGATGCACTATCAGAGCCAGTCCTGAAATTTCCTCCAATTACAATTCTTCTCTCAGAGTCATCAGTCCATTTTGTGTTATCTTTCACGTTTTACAAAATTACTCCTAGGCGTCTCGGCCTAGCTAGGGCGGTTTCACAAGTGACCTCTCCGAACCGCGGCTGAGACCTCCATCCCTCCCCGGGCCCCCCTCGGTGGCTGGGCGCTGGGGTGGTGGGGGGTGGGGAGAGGAGTCGGGGCAGCTGGTCTAGGGGTTGGGGGCGCGTGAGGGCCAGGGGACCGTCCCCGGTGGTCCCGCTGAGACGTGAAGGCAGGTTCTGTCCCGCTGAGAACTTCCTGCCTTCGGGCGTGTGAGAGGAGCAGATTTCTCTCCAATCCAAGGCCATGCATCGTTTTCGGCCTGTTCAACAAGACTAGACGAGCACGTATTTGTGTGTCTATCTTGGCTTGTTTTCTGACGGAGGCCAAAGACCTCTTCAGGCGTGTCCAAAGGATCTGCCAGGGTGGGAGGGTGCAGGTCAATCCATGTGTCAAGAGAGCCAGAGAATCTGTCACAGCTGTGACTCGGGCCTTTTTCAGAAACAGGCCAACTTTGATGATTCCCCTGGACAGGAATCACCGCAGAAGTTTCCTTGAAGGGATCGAGTTGCAGGAGTCGGGGGCGTGGCCCCGCCGCCGCCAGAGGGCTTCCTCAGCCAGGCAAGGCCGGCCGCTGGCCGGGGCTATTGTCTGTGGGCCCCACCCCCACCGCCACCCTCCACCCTCCCCCTCCCCCTCCCCCTTCCCCTTCCCCTTCCCCTTCCCCTCCCCCTGCAGGGCCCCTCGTGGGATAGCTTCATTCAAATGCAGAACGCTTTCCAGTCAAGGAAGAGCCTTTGGACTTTGCCTCGATCTTCTCCCTATTGAATGGTGATCCGCCCCGACCCCACCCCCATTTCTCCACCTTGAGGCTGCCCCTTCGGCACCGCGCGGAGGAATGGGCCTGGGGGTGGGGTGGGGAGGGAGGCTGAGGGACAAACTCGCCTTGGGTCAGGCCAAAGGAGTCTCCTCCTTTTCGTAACCCAGGAAACCCCGCTAATGCATGTGAGGATCACGGACGTGCGTCGAAGCAGCCATCATCTCTTGACATCTTCCTCCGTGGGAGGCGTTTTTCCTTCCTGCCTGCCTTCAGAGAGACAGAAAAGGAGGGAGGGGCAGAGCGTTCCGCTGGCGCTGGCCGGTTCTTAAGTCACTTGAATCCAAAACACTCCATAGGGCACGGAGGGGTGCGTGCGTGGGGTGGGGTGGGGGCGGCGGCCTACTCCGGACCCCAGGCGTTCCCTCCTCTGACACTTGCCTGGAACCCATGAAAAGCTGAGCTGGTGACTGTGTGTGTGTGTGAATGCGTGCATGTGCGCGTGTCCGTGAGAGAAGGCACGTGTGCGTGAGAGAAAAAGAGAAAAAGGAAGGAGAGAAAGAAAGAGAGAGAGAGAAAGAAAGAGAAGGAAAGAAAGAAAGAGAGAGAGACAGAGAGAGAAAGAAAGAAAGGAAGACAGACAGACAGACAGGGAGGGAGGGAGGGGGAGAGAGAGAGAGAAAGAAAGAATGAAAGAAAGAAAAAGAAAAGAAAATCCAGAATGAAAGGAGGAAGGAACGAGGGAAGGAGGGAGGGACCAAATAGGTTAGTTAGTACGGGCCTCCCTGTCATGGAAAAGAGTCTCTGAGCACAGATCCTCCGTTCAGTGAACCAGTTCTCATATCTCCTCTCAGGAGGCTGTGATGTCGATGGACGGGTTTGGGAAAGCAGGCCTGGGGTGCAAGCAATCAGGTATTTCCTCAGAGGCACTTGTAGGGAAACCAAGGAAACACACAGGTTCATCCCTGGAGCGGATTCGAAACCAGTCGGTGCAGGGGGAGTCAGTCAAGGAGATTTCTAGATGTCAGGGTCGGGTCCTGGAGCGGGTTGCCATGCCCTTCTCCAGGAGACCTTCCTGGCCCGGGGATGGAACCCGGGTCTCCTGCATCGCAGGCAGACTCTTGACCGTGTGAGCCACCAAGGAAGCTCTGTTGGAAATGTTCACCGAGTCCTCTTGTTGTAGCCACGCGTTCTGGGAAACAAACTCACTCAGAAGGACCATGCAGGTAGTGGAGTGCAGTTTCTTACACCAGCGGGCCCAAGGCAGAGTCTTCTCTTAGCCAAGGACCCCGACCAGCATTCGTGAAAATCTTTTATACCTCAGGGGTATGTGTCTGAACCCACCACCCCAAATTCCTTGAGACTTACCTAAACAAAGGAAGGGTAAAGACAATCCCGATAACCCCATCATTCATGTGTTATAAGACGAGATACACAGTGGACATTTATTCACAGGCCTGTGGTCATATCCTGATACACATAATGGAACTGATGGCTTTGTTCTGTGACAGAGATAATTAGCATATTCTTTTAGGCCACGGAGAGTCCAAGTACAAGCCCCAAAGGCTGTTTTATCCGGGTGTGTGTGTGTGTGTGTGCGCGCGCGCGCGCGGGCGGGCGGGCGCCTGCGTGTGTGTGTGTGCGTGTCCGGTTTTCCATTGGTATGCCCCTTCTATAGACACCGGGCACAAAGTTCAGAGTCCATTGGGAGGGTGACCGTGCGTGTAGCCTCATGTTCGCAGCCTGGCCTAAGATGGAGTCTAGCTCTGTCTGTTTCCTCCTTCACTCTAGCTTCCATCTGCAGAGCTTCAGGCACAGGGCCTTTTGAGTTCTCCGTCAGAAGGGCAAGAGATGGTGGCAAATGTCCCCCCAGAGAGGGTTGTCCCCTCTGACAGAGCTTCCGATATCGGAGGCAACTCAGAAAACTTCAGGATCCAGTCCCACTTTCGGGGGAAGCACCACAGGCAAAGGACCAAACACACGTGGCCCAGGAATCTCCCATCCAGAAGTGGATATCTCCGTTTCACAGAAACATCCTCTGGGCCCCTAAGGAACGTATGGAAATCACTCTCTCGCCAAGGAGAGAAGAATCCTCACTGAGAGTTTCTGAAGTCTGGAAGGACCAGGTAGAGAGAAAAAGAGAAACGATTCTATTCTGCTGACAGGGGCATTATTGTTTGAAGCGACCAAGTGGATGTCCGTCTTTTCCAATTCCCATTTTAAACATTGTGTCCTTTCCGGTCCTTTGTGGTCTCTTTGGATCTGGAAAGCAACAGAGTTAACGGTAAGGTCCTTTTTTTTTTTTTTTTTTATGATTATGATTATTTTTCCCCCCTGCCTGTCTGCCTGTCCCTCCCCCTCTTCTCTCTGTCTCTCGCGCTTTTCACTCAGGTTAGGGAATTCACAACAACAACAACAAAAGTAGTGAGAAATCTGTATTTCTGCAGGTCAGGAAGCAACAGGTAAGAACTAGACATGGAACACAACAGGCTGGTTCCAAATAGGGTAAGGAGTCCATCAAGGCTCTCTATCATCACCCTGCTTATTTAACTTATATGCCGAGTACAGCATCACGAGACACGCTGGGCTGGATGAAGCACAAGCTGGAATCAAAATGGCTGGGAGAAATAGCAATCCCCTCAGCTATGCAGATGACACCACCCTTATGGCAGAAATGAAGTATAGAGTGGGTTTACAAAGTCGTGCTCGTTTCGGGTTTTCAGATTCTTTTCCCTCAGAGGTGAATCCAAAGTAGGAAGCCTACATTTCCTGTGCTGCCTAGTAGGTGCTTGTGGATTGTATGATGTACATGTCGTATGTGTACACGTTCAACCCGACCTCCTAAGTGGACCGTCCTGCCCCTCCCCGCCCCAACGTATTTTCGTCAAGAAGTCAGGCATCCATTTGAGCATCCTACTCCTCAGGTCATCCGATCCCATGGAAGAAGTCAATCCTCCCGTTTTTCCATCGGTCCTCTACACGTCGCCTGATGATGATGGGGGGTGACTGGAAGACTGACAGTTCTGAAGAATTTTGCAAGAGATTCGGTGAAGGCTCCTAGGATTTGCTCAGTGAAGTGGGTGGCGTGTCAACCACTAGGGACCGTGGAAGGTATGCCCCAAGTGGCACACAGCGTTTGCTTCCACCTTCCACAGAGAAAGCTCTACCTAGCATACCAAGGATGCTTGACCACGCACCCGCCCCGCCCCCCCCCCCCCCCAGGTGACAGGCGTGACGGGTCAGACTGTAGAAATCTTCCTGTCAAGGGTGTATTAACAGGCAGAGGCACCTTAGAGGCACCCTGTCCTGTGAATCTGGAGGTGGGGAGGAAGGGGCAGAGGGACGATGAAGAAGGGAAGGAGAAAGTGAGGGACAGGGACACCACACAGTGTGTGTGGGGGGCGTGTCTGTGCCGTGTGTGGGTTCCACGTGGGTGTGTGCGCCTGTGGGTGCGGGTGTGAGGGGAGGCGGGCAGAGGCAGAGGCAGGGAGACACACAGCCAGGTCAAGGACAACATAATGTGTGTGGGGGGAGGGGCGGGGGTGGGTGGGTGCGTGCGTGCGTGGTGTGTGCGTGGGGGGGATGGCGCACAGGACCGTGTGTGAAGGAGGGCAGTGTGTGGGGGGCAAGTGGGTGTGTGGGGGGGTGTCTGTGCTGTGTGCGGGTGCCACGTGGTTGTTAAGCGGGGGGGGGGGGGGGGCGGGCAGAGAGACACACACACCCGGGCCAAGGACAACGTACTGTGTGGCGGAGGGGGCGGGGGGTGGGTGGGAGTGTGGGTGCGGGGTGTGTGCGTGTGTGCGGTGCCCCATAGGACCGTGGGGGGGGCAGTGTGTGTGTGGGGGTGTGGGTCTGTGCTGTGTGCAGGTCCCACGTAAGTGTGAGTGAGGGGAGGGGCAGAGGCAGAGGCAGAGAGACACAGCCAGGCCAAGGACAACATAGTTTGGGGGAGGGTCGGGGTGGGAGGTGCGAGTGTGCGTGCGGGGTGTGTGCGTGTGTGCGATGGCGCCTAGGACTGTGCGTGGGGGCGGGCAGTGTGTTGGGGGGTGGTGTGTCTGTGCTGTGTGCGGGTGCCACGTGGGTGTGTGCGCCTGTGGGTGCGGGTGTGGGGGAGGGGAGCGGGCAGTGACAGCGGCAGAGAGAGACAGCCAGGCCAAGGACAACGTAGTGTGTGGGGGAGGGGGCGGGGGGTGGGAGTGTGGGTGTGGGGTGTGTGCGTGTGTGCGGTGGCCCATAGGACCGTGGGGGGGGCAGTGTGTGTGTGGGGGGGGGTGTCTGTGCTGTGTGCAGGTCCCACGGAGGTGTGAGTGGGGGGAGGGGCAGAGGCAGAGGCAGAGAGACACAGCCAGGCCAAGGACAACGTAGTTTGGGGGAGGGTCGGGGTGGGGGGTGCGAGTGTGCGTGCGGGGTGTGTGCGTGTGTGCGATGGCGCATCGGACCGTGTGTGGGGTGTTGCGTGTGTGCGACGGCGCATAGGACCGTGTGTGGGGTGTTGTGTCTGTGCTGTGTGCGAATGCCACGGGGGTGTGTCCGGGTGTGGGGGGGGCGGGCAGTGACAGAGGCAGAGAGAGACAGCCAGGCCAAGGGCAACGTAGTGTGTGTGGGCGGGGTCGGGGTGCGGGGTGGGAGTGTGCGTGCAGGGTGTGTGCGGAGGCGCCTAGGACCGTGCGGGGGGGCGGGCAGTGTGTGGGGGGTGTTGTGTCTGTGCTGTGTGCGGGTGCCACGTGGGTGTGTGCGCCTGTGGGTGCGGGTGTGGGGGAGGGGAGCGGGCAGTGACAGCGGCAGAGAGAGACAGCCAGGCCAAGGACAACGTCGTGTGTGGGGGAGGGGGCGGGGGGGTGGGAGTGTGGGTGCGGGGTGTGTGCGGTGGCCCATAGGACCGTGGTGGGGGCAGTGTGTGTGTGTGGGGGGGGTGTCTGTGCTGTGTGCAGGTCCCACGGAGGTGTGAGTGGGGGGAGGGGCAGAGGCAGAGGCAAAGAGACACAGCCAGGCCAAGGACAACATAGTGTGGGGGGGGCGGGGCGGGGGGTGGGAGTGTGGGTGCGGGGTGTGTGCGATGGCACATAGGACCGTGTGTGTAGGGGGGCAGTGGGGGGGGGGTATTGTGTCTGTGCTGTGTGCGAATGCCACGGGGGTGTGTGCGCCTGTGGGTGCGGGTGTGGGAGGGGCGGGCAGTGACAGAGGCAGAGAGAGACAGCCAGGCCAAGGACAACGTAGTGTGGGTGGGCGGGTTCGGGGTGCGGGGTGGGGAGTGTGCGTGCGGGGTGTGTGCGTGTTGTGCGGAGGCGCCTAGGACCGCGCGCGGGGGGCAGTGTGTGTGTAGGGGTGTGTGTCTCTGCTGTGTGCGGGTGCCACGTGGGTGTGAGGGGGGCGGCGGGCAGAGAGACACACAGCCAGGCCAAGGACAACATAGTGTGTGGAGGGGGAGGGGCGGGGGTGGGTGGGGGTGTGTCTGTGCTGTGTGCGGGTGCCACGTGGTTGTTAAGGGGGGGCGGGCAGAGAGACACACAGCCAGGCCAAGGACGACATAGTGTGTGGGGGAAGGGCGGGGGTGAGAAGGAGTGTGGGTGCCGGGTGTGTGCGTGTGTGCGGTGGCCCATAGGACCGTGTGGGGGAGGGCAGTGTGTGTGTGGGGGGGTGTCTGTGCTGTGTGCAGGTCCCACGTAGTTGTGAGTGGGGGGAGGGGCAGAGGCAGAGGCAGGGGCACACACAGCCAGGCCAAGGACAACATAGTGGGGGGGGGTCGGGGGGGGTGGGAGTGTGCCTGCGGGGTGTGTGCCTGTGTGCGGTGGCGCATAGGGCCGTGTGTGTAGGGGGCCAGTGTCGGGGTGGTGGTGTGTCTGTGCGCCACGTGGGTGTGTGGGGGGGCAGGCAGAGAGAGCCAGTCCAAGGACAACGCTGTGTGTGTGTGTGAGTGGGTGTGGCCGGCGTGTGTGCGGGTGCTGCGTAGGGCCGTGGGGGAGTGCGTGCGCTGTGTGTGTACGCGTTGGGGGCGTGGGCAGCGTGTGTAGGTGGTGCAGGCAGAGACAGAAAGCCACAGTCAGCAAAGGACAACGTGCACGGATATTCTTCTGAATATTTGCTTGTGTTTTCTGAGCTCATCACCTCCGGGATCAAGCTCACTCCCGTGCAACGGGAGTCTGCCCCCCTCACCTCAGCCACCACCAGCCAGCACCTGTCTTGGGCAGACAAGGGAGTGTTCCGATTTGGCCGGCGCGGGGGGGGGGGGGGCGTGGCGGAGGAGTGGGGTGGGTGCGCAGGGTTTCGTTGTCACGAGGCGAACTTTGACCCTTGTGTTCTGCCCCTGAACCTCACTGGAGCGACTGGACCCGCGTGACCTGTCACGTCTTGGTTTCAACATCTTTGGCGGGAGAACTAAGATTCCCCCATGCGAAGTGACCAGGCCAGAGAGAAGGAAGTCGATTCCCTTGGGATCCAATGCCCGTTTTCTGGAATCCAGTTAAGTTTCGTCAAGATTTCCCACCCAAACCGAAAAGCCGAAGTGGCTACCCATCCCCGCCCCCTTGACCTCTGTCCCAAGGTGCCCCACCCACACTGCCTCCTTCCACAGCCTCAAGGCTTTCAAGAGTTAGCCGGCCCGGGCCGGCTCCATCCGTGGTCGCCCCGCCCCAAGACCCTCTGAAAAAGCGCCCGACCCCCAACCAGCTATCCAGTGAGCCAGCCCCAGCATAGGAGCTTAGTGGGCGACCGACGGGGACTCGTTGCCAGACGGAGCCCATCCTAGTTCGCGTTTCTCCACTCAGTCAACGGCGCAGACAGGAGAACGGGATCCGCCCACACTTCTCGAGAACGTCCCTGGGCGAGGGATGACGGACGCACGGACGGACGGGACGGGAAGGATTCTTGACTCCCCACCCACGGAGCAGCGGAATGCACTCCCATCCGAGGGGGATCGCAGGCCCACGTCAGACGGTGTGAGCACACGCCCCAGAACAACAACTCGCCAGCATCCCCGTCCGTGTCCTCGTCATCATCTTTGGGCACGCCAGGAGAAAGCCCTTTTGTGACCCGGACGACGGCTCTTTCGGCAAAAGCAACGTTGAGCAACGGCACAAATGAAGACACTTGGATTTGAAACGACGCGTTCACATTGCAGCGCCTCAAGAGCAAAAGCACGCACTCGTCCCTCACATAACCGCAACCAACAAACCCGACGCACCTGAAAAAGAAAACGCAAACGGAAGAGAACGGGTCGATCTGGCGGCTCGGTCCGCCCAGACCAGATCAACTCCGGAAGGCAGGGCGAGCCGAGAGACCACTCGGGTGAGGTCGAGCGGGATCAACACGGCAGCTCGGGGGCAGAGGTCGCGAGTGGGAGAGGTCCGTCCGGGTGCTCGACCCGCGGGCGCTGGCCGCTCTGCGGCCCAGAGAGGGAAGGAGGGGGGGAGGGGCAGACTCCCTGACAGCCGGGCGATGCGCGCGCGCCGGCGGCTCGGCGGCACAGGTCGCGAGTGGGGGAGGCCCGGCCGGCAGGTGGACACGCGGGCACCGCCAGCTCGGCGGCAGAGTGAGGAAAGGGGGGGAGGGGCAGACACCTAGACAGCCGGGCGACGCGCGCGCGCTGGCGGCTCGTGACCAGAGGTCGCGTGTAGGGGAGCACCGGCCGGCAGGTGGACCCGCGGGCACCGCCAGCTCGGCGGCAGAGTGAGGGAAGGAGGGGGAGGGGCGGATTCCAAGCCAGGCGGGCGACGCGCGCGCGCTGGCGTCTCGTCACCAGAGATCGCGAGTGCGAGAGGCCCGGCCGGCAGGTGGACACGCGGGCACCGCCGGCTCGGCGGCAGAGTCAGGGAAGTGGGGGGAGGGGATAGAGCCCCGTCGGGCTCGTCGACCCGCGGCTCCTGGCGGCTCTGCGGCCGAGTTGGGGAAGGAGGGGGGGAGGGGCAGACTCCCTGACAGCCGGGCGATGCGCGCGCGCCGGCGGCTCGGCGGCACAGGTCGCGAGTGGGGGAGGCCCGGCCGGCAGGTGGACACGCGGGCACCGCCAGCTCGGCGGCAGAGTGAGGAAAGGGGGGGCGGGGCAGACACCTCGACAGCCGGGCGACGCGCGCGCGCTGGCGGCTCGTCACCAGAGGTCGCGAGTGCGAGAGGCCAGGCCGGCAGGTGGACACGCGGGCACCCGCAGCTCGTCGGCAGGGTTAGGGAAGGGGGGGAGGGGATAGAGCCCCGTCCGGCTGGTCGACCCGCGGGCACTGCCAGGCGGGCGACGGGCGCGCGCTGGCGGCTGGGCGGGCGAGGTCGCCAGTGGGAGAGGCCCGGCCGGCAGGTGCCCGCGGGCAACGCCAGCTGGGCGGCAGAGTGAGGGGAGGAGCGGGGGAGGGGCCGACAGCCTGACAGCCGGGCGACGGGCGCGCGCTGGCGGCTCGGCGGGCGAGGTCGCGAGTGGGAGAGCCCCGGTCGCAGGTGGCCCCGCGGGCACCCGCAGCTCGTCGACAGAGTTAGGGAAGTGGGGGGAGGGGATAGAGCCCCGTCGGGCTCGTCGACCCGCGGCTCCTGGCGGCTCTGCGGCCGAGTTAGGGAAGGAGGGGGAGAGGGGCAGACTCCCTGACAGCCGGGCGATGCGCGCGCGCCGGCGGCTCGGCGGCACAGGTCGCGAGTGGGGGAGGCCCGGCCGGCAGGTGGACACGCGGGCACCGCCAGCTCGGCGGCAGAGTGAGGAAAGGGGGGGGAGGGGCAGACACCTAGACAGCCGGGCGACGCGCGCGCGCCGGCGGCTCGTGACCAGAGGTCGCGTGTAGGGGAGCACCGGCCGGCAGGTGGACCCGCGGGCACCGCCAGCTCGGCGGCAGAGTGAGGGAAGGAGGGGGAGGGGCGGATTCCAAGCCAGGCGGGCGACGCGCGCGCGCTGGCGTCTCGTCACCAGAGATCGCGAGTGCGAGAGGCCCGGCCGGCAGGTGGACACGCGGGCACCGCCGGCTCGGCGGCAGAGTCAGGGAAGTGGGGGGAGGGGATAGAGCCCCGTCGGGCTCGTCGACCCGCGGCTCCTGGCGGCTCTGCGGCCGAGTTGGGGAAGGAGGGGGGGAGGGGCAGACTCCCTGACAGCCGGGCGATGCGCGCGCGCCGGCGGCTCGGCGGCACAGGTCGCGAGTGGGGGAGGCCCGGCCGGCAGGTGGACACGCGGGCACCGCCGGCTCGGCGGCAGAGTCAGGGAAGTGGGGGGAGGGGATAGAGCCCCGTCGGGCTCGTCGACCCGCGGCTCCTGGCGGCTCTGCGGCCGAGTTGGGGAAGGAGGGGGGGAGGGGCAGACTCCCTGACAGCCGGGCGATGCGCGCGCGCCGGCGGCTCGGCGGCACAGGTCGCGAGTGGGGGAGGCCCGGCCGGCAGGTGGACACGCGGGCACCGCCAGCTCGGCGGCAGAGTGAGGAAAGGGGGGGCGGGGCAGACACCTCGACAGCCGGGCGATGCGCGCGCGCTGGCGGCTCGTCACCAGAGGTCGCGAGTGCGAGAGGCCCGGCCGGCAGGTGGACACGGGGGCACCGCCGGCTCGGCGGCAGAGTCAGGGAAGTGGGGGGAGGGGATAGAGCCCCGTCGGGCTCGTCGACCCGCGGCTCCTGGCGGCTCTGCGGCCGAGTTGGGGAAGGAGGGGGGGAGGGGCAGACTCCCTGACAGCCGGGCGATGCGCGCGCGCCGGCGGCTCGGCGGCACAGGTCGCGAGTGGGGGAGGCCCGGCCGGCAGGTGGACACGCGGGCACCGCCAGCTCGGCGGCAGAGTGAGGAAAGGGGGGGCGGGGCAGACACCTCGACAGCCGGGCGACGCGCGCGCGCTGGCGGCTCGTCACCAGAGGTCGGGAGTGCGAGAGGCCAGGCCGGCAGGTGTACACGCGGGCACCCGCAGCTCGTCGGCAGGGTTAGGGAAGGGGGGGAGGGGATAGAGCCCCGTCCGGCTGGTCGACCCGCGGGCACTGCCAGGCGGGCGACGGGCGCGCGCTGGCGGCTGGGCGGGCGAGGTCGCCAGTGGGAGAGGCCCGGCCGGCAGGTGCCCGCGGGCAACGCCAGCTGGGCGGCAGAGTGAGGGGAGGAGCGGGGGAGGGGCAGACAGCCTGACAGCCGGGCGACGGGCGCGCGCTGGCGGCTCGGCGGGCGAGGTCGCGAGTGGGAGAGCCCCGGTCGCAGGTGGCCCCGCGGGCACCCGCAGCTCGTCGACAGAGTTAGGGAAGTGGGGGGAGGGGATAGAGCCCCGTCGGGCTCGTCGACCCGCGGCTCCTGGCGGCTCTGCGGCCGAGTTAGGGAAGGAGGGGGAGAGGGGCAGACTCCCTGACAGCCGGGCGATGCGCGCGCGCCGGCGGCTCGGCGGCACAGGTCGCGAGTGGGGGAGGCCCGGCCGGCAGGTGGACACGCGGGCACCGCCAGCTCGGCGGCAGAGTGAGGAAAGGGGGGGGAGGGGCAGACACCTCGACAGCCGGGCGACGCGCGCGCGCCGGCGGCTCGTGACCAGAGGTCGCGTGTATGGGAGCACCGGCCGGCAGGTGGACCCGCGGGCAGCGCCAGCTCGGCGGCAGAGTGAGGGAAGGAGGGGGAGGGGCGGATTCCAAGCCAGGCGGGCGACGCGCGCGCGCTGGCGTCTCGTCACCAGAGATCGCGAGTGCGAGAGGCCCGGCCGGCAGGTGGACACGCGGGCACCGCCGGCTCGGCGGCAGAGTCAGGGAAGTGGGGGGAGGGGATAGAGCCCCGTCGGGCTCGTCGACCCGCGGCTCCTGGCGGCTCTGCGGCCGAGTTGGGGAAGGAGGGGGGGAGGGGCAGACTCCCTGACAGCCGGGCGATGCGCGCGCGCCGGCGGCTCGGCGGCACAGGTCGCGAGTGGGGGAGGCCCGGCCGGCAGGTGGACACGCGGGCACCGCCAGCTCGGCGGCAGAGTGAGGAAAGGGGGGGCGGGGCAGACACCTCGACAGCCGGGCGACGCGCGCGCGCTGGCGGCTCGTGACCAGAGGTCGCGAGTGCGACAGGCCCGGCCGGCAGGTGGACCCGCGGGCACCGCCAGCTCGGCGGCAGAGTGAAGGAAGGAGGGGGAGGGGCGGATTCCAAGCCAGGCGGGCGACGCGCGCGCGCTGGCGTCTCGTCACCAGAGATCGCGAGTGCGAGAGGCCCGGCCGGCAGGTGGACACGCGGGCACCGCCGGCTCGGCGGCAGAGTCAGGGAAGTGGGGGGAGGGGATAGAGCCCCGTCGGGCTCGTCGACCCGCGGCTCCTGGCGGCTCTGCGGCCGAGTTAGGGAAGGAGGGGGGGAGGGGCAGACTCCCTGACAGCCGGGCGATGCGCGCGCGCCGGCGGCTCGGCGGCACAGGTCGCGAGTGGGGGAGGCCCGGCCGGCAGGTGGACACGCGGGCACCGCCAGCTCGGCGGCAGAGTGAGGAAAGGGGGGGCGGGGCAGACACCTCGACAGCCGGGCGACGCGCGCGCGCTGGCGGCTCGTCACCAGAGGTCGCGAGTGCGAGAGGCCCGGCCGGCAGGTGGACACGCGGGCACCGCCAGCTCGGCGGCAGAGTCAGGGAAGTGGGGGGAGGGGATAGAGCCCCGTCGGGCTCGTCGACCCGCGGCTCCTGGCGGCTCTGCGGCCGAGTTAGGGAAGGAGGGGGGGAGGGGCAGACTCCCTGACAGCCGGGCGATGCGCGCGCGCCGGCGGCTCGGCGGCACAGGTCGCGAGTGGGGGAGGCCCGGCCGGCAGGTGGACACGCGGGCACCGCCAGCTCGGCGGCAGAGTGAGGAAAGGGGGGGCGGGGCAGACACCTCGACAGCCGGGCGACGCGCGCGCGCTGGCGGCTCGTCACCAGAGGTCGCGAGTGCGAGAGGCCAGGCCGGCAGGTGGACACGCGGGCACCCGCAGCTCGTCGGCAGGGTTAGGGAAGGGGGGGAGGGGATAGAGCCCCGTCCGGCTGGTCGACCCGCGGGCACTGCCAGGCGGGCGACGGGCGCGCGCTGGCGGCTGGGCGGGCGAGGTCGCCAGTGGGAGAGGCCCGGCCGGCAGGTGCCCGCGGGCAACGCCAGCTGGGCGGCAGAGTGAGGGGAGGAGCGGGGGAGGGGCAGACAGCCTGACAGCCGGGCGACGGGCGCGCGCTGGCGGCTCGGCGGGCGAGGTCGCGAGTGGGAGAGCCCCGGTCGCAGGTGGACCCGCGGGCACCCGCAGCTCGTCGACAGAGCTAGGGAAGTGGGGGGAGGGGATAGAGCCCCGTCGGGCTCGTCGACCCGCGGCTCCTGGCGGCTCTGCGGCCGAGTTAGGGAAGGAGGGGGGGAGGGGCAGACTCCCTGACAGCCGGGCGATGCGCGCGCGCTGGCGGCTCGGCGGCACAGGTCGCGAGTGGGGGAGGCCCGGCCGGCAGGTGGACACGCGGGCACCGCCAGCTCGGCGGCAGAGTGAGGAAAGGGGGGGGAGGGGCAGACACCTAGACAGCCGGGCGACGCGCGCGCGCCGGCGGCTCGTGACCAGAGGTCGCGTGTAGGGGAGCACCGGCCGGCAGGTGGACCCGCGGGCACCGCCAGCTCGGCGGCAGAGTGAGGGAAGGAGGGGGAGGGGCGGATTCCAAGCCAGGCGGGCGACGCGCGCGCGCTGGCGTCTCGTCACCAGAGATCGCGAGTGCGAGAGGCCCGGCCGGCAGGTGGACACGCGGGCACCGCCGGCTTGGCGGCAGAGTCAGGGAAGTGGGGGGAGGGGATAGAGCCCCGTCGGGCTCGTCGACCCGCGGCTCCTGGCGGCTCTGCGGCCGAGTTGGGGAAGGAGGGGGGGAGGGGCAGACTCCCTGACAGCCGGGCGATGCGCGCGCGCCGGCGGCTCGGCGGCACAGGTCGCGAGTGGGGGAGGCCCGGCCGGCAGGTGGACACGCGGGCACCGCCAGCTCGGCGGCAGAGTGAGGAAAGGGGGGGCGGGGCAGACACCTCGACAGCCGGGCGACGCGCGCGCGCTGGCGGCTCGTCACCAGAGGTCGCGAGTGCGACAGGCCAGGCCGGCAGGTGGACACGCGGGCACCCGCAGCTCGTCGGCAGGGTTAGGGAAGGGGGGGAGGGGATAGAGCCCCGTCCGGCTGGTCGACCCGCGGGCACTGCCAGGCGGGCGACGGGCGCGCGCTGGCGGCTGGGCGGGCGAGGTCGCCAGTGGGAGAGGCCCGGCCGGCAGGTGCCCGCGGGCAACGCCAGCTGGGCGGCAGAGTGAGGGGAGGAGCGGGGGAGGGGCAGACAGCCTGACAGCCGGGCGACGGGCGCGCGCTGGCGGCTCGGCGGGCGAGGTCGCGAGTGGGAGAGCCCCGGTCGCAGGTGGCCCCGCGGGCACCCGCAGCTCGTCGACAGAGTTAGGGAAGTGGGGGGAGGGGATAGAGCCCCGTCGGGCTCGTCGACCCGCGGCTCCTGGCGGCTCTGCGGCCGAGTTAGGGAAGGAGGGGGGGAGGGGCAGACTCCCTGACAGCCGGGCGATGCGCGCGCGCCGGCGGCTCGGCGGCACAGGTCGCGAGTGGGGGAGGCCCGGCCGGCAGGTGGACACGCGGGCACCGCCAGCTCGGCGGCAGAGTGAGGAAAGGGGGGGGAGGGGCAGACACCTAGACAGCCGGGCGACGCGCGCGCGCCGGCGGCTCGTGACCAGAGGTCGCGTGTATGGGAGCACCGGCCGGCAGGTGGACCCGCGGGCAGCGCCAGCTCGGCGGCAGAGTGAGGGAAGGAGGGGGAGGGGCGGATTCCAAGCCAGGCGGGCGACGCGCGCGCGCTGGCGTCTCGTCACCAGAGATCGCGAGTGCGAGAGGCCCGGCCGGCAGGTGGACACGCGGGCACCGCCGGCTCGGCGGCAGAGTCAGGGAAGTGGGGGGAGGGGATAGAGCCCCGTCGGGCTCGTCGACCCGCGGCTCCTGGCGGCTCTGCGGCCGAGTTGGGGAAGGAGGGGGGGAGGGGCAGACTCCCTGACAGCCGGGCGATGCGCGCGCGCCGGCGGCTCGGCGGCACAGGTCGCGAGTGGGGGAGGCCCGGCCGGCAGGTGGACACGCGGGCACCGCCAGCTCGGCGGCAGAGTGAGGAAAGGGGGGGCGGGGCAGACACCTCGACAGCCGGGCGACGCGCGCGCGCTGGCGGCTCGTCACCAGAGGTCGCGAGTGCGAGAGGCCAGGCCGGCAGGTGGACACGCGGGCACCCGCAGCTCGTCGGCAGGGTTAGGGAAGGGGGGGAGGGGATAGAGCCCCGTCCGGCTGGTCGACCCGCGGGCACTGCCAGGCGGGCGACGGGCGCGCGCTGGCGGCTGGGCGGGCGAGGTCGCCAGTGGGAGAGGCCCGGCCGGCAGGTGCCCGCGGGCAACGCCAGCTGGGCGGCAGAGTGAGGGGAGGAGCGGGGGAGGGGCAGACAGCCTGACAGCCGGGCGACGGGCGCGCGCTGGCGGCTCGGCGGGCGAGGTCGCGAGTGGGAGAGCCCCGGTCGCAGGTGGCCCCGCGGGCACCCGCAGCTCGTCGACAGAGTTAGGGAAGTGGGGGGAGGGGATAGAGCCCCGTCGGGCTCGTCGACCCGCGGCTCCTGGCGGCTCTGCGGCCGAGTTAGGGAAGGAGGGGGGGAGGGGCAGACTCCCTGACAGCCGGGCGATGCGCGCGCGCCGGCGGCTCGGCGGCACAGGTCGCGAGTGGGGGAGGCCCGGCCGGCAGGTGGACACGCGGGCACCGCCAGCTCGGCGGCAGAGTGAGGAAAGGGGGGGCGGGGCAGACACCTCGACAGCCGGGCGACGCGCGCGCGCTGGCGGCTCGTCACCAGAGGTCGCGAGTGCGAGAGGCCCGGCCGGCAGGTGGACACGCGGGCACCGCCAGCTCGGCGGCAGAGTGAGGAAAGGGGGGGGAGGGGCAGACACCTAGACAGCCGGGCGACGCGCGCGCGCCGGCGGCTCGTGACCAGAGGTCGCGTGTAGGGGAGCACCGGCCGGCAGGTGGACCCGCGGGCACCGCCAGCTCGGCGGCAGAGTGAGGGAAGGAGGGGGAGGGGCGGATTCCAAGCCAGGCGGGCGACGCGCGCGCGCTGGCGTCTCGTCACCAGAGATCGCGAGTGCGAGAGGCCCGGCCGGCAGGTGGACACGCGGGCACCGCCGGCTCGGCGGCAGAGTCAGGGAAGTGGGGGGAGGGGATAGAGCCCCGTCGGGCTCGTCGACCCGCGGCTCCTGGCGGCTCTGCGGCCGAGTTGGGGAAGGAGGGGGGGAGGGGCAGACTCCCTGACAGCCGGGCGATGCGCGCGCGCCGGCGGCTCGGCGGCACAGGTCGCGAGTGGGGGAGGCCCGGCCGGCAGGTGGACACGCGGGCACCGCCGGCTCGGCGGCAGAGTCAGGGAAGTGGGGGGAGGGGATAGAGCCCCGTCGGGCTCGTCGACCCGCGGCTCCTGGCGGCTCTGCGGCCGAGTTGGGGAAGGAGGGGGGGAGGGGCAGACTCCCTGACAGCCGGGCGATGCGCGCGCGCCGGCGGCTCGGCGGCACAGGTCGCGAGTGGGGGAGGCCCGGCCGGCAGGTGGACACGCGGGCACCGCCAGCTCGGCGGCAGAGTGAGGAAAGGGGGGGCGGGGCAGACACCTCGACAGCCGGGCGATGCGCGCGCGCTGGCGGCTCGTCACCAGAGGTCGCGAGTGCGAGAGGCCCGGCCGGCAGGTGGACACGGGGGCACCGCCGGCTCGGCGGCAGAGTCAGGGAAGTGGGGGGAGGGGATAGAGCCCCGTCGGGCTCGTCGACCCGCGGCTCCTGGCGGCTCTGCGGCCGAGTTGGGGAAGGAGGGGGGGAGGGGCAGACTCCCTGACAGCCGGGCGATGCGCGCGCGCCGGCGGCTCGGCGGCACA
This sequence comes from Giraffa tippelskirchi, assembly GCF_054371585.1. Classification (NCBI taxonomy): domain Eukaryota; kingdom Metazoa; phylum Chordata; class Mammalia; order Artiodactyla; family Giraffidae; genus Giraffa; species Giraffa tippelskirchi. The sequence goes on from NC_137282.1 coordinate 72,031,551, forward strand.
GGTCGCGAGTGGGGGAGGCCCGGCCGGCAGGTGGACACGCGGGCACCGCCAGCTCGGCGGCAGAGTGAGGAAAGGGGGGGCGGGGCAGACACCTCGACAGCCGGGCGACGCGCGCGCGCTGGCGGCTCGTCACCAGAGGTCGGGAGTGCGAGAGGCCAGGCCGGCAGGTGTACACGCGGGCACCCGCAGCTCGTCGGCAGGGTTAGGGAAGGGGGGGAGGGGATAGAGCCCCGTCCGGCTGGTCGACCCGCGGGCACTGCCAGGCGGGCGACGGGCGCGCGCTGGCGGCTGGGCGGGCGAGGTCGCCAGTGGGAGAGGCCCGGCCGGCAGGTGCCCGCGGGCAACGCCAGCTGGGCGGCAGAGTGAGGGGAGGAGCGGGGGAGGGGCAGACAGCCTGACAGCCGGGCGACGGGCGCGCGCTGGCGGCTCGGCGGGCGAGGTCGCGAGTGGGAGAGCCCCGGTCGCAGGTGGCCCCGCGGGCACCCGCAGCTCGTCGACAGAGTTAGGGAAGTGGGGGGAGGGGATAGAGCCCCGTCGGGCTCGTCGACCCGCGGCTCCTGGCGGCTCTGCGGCCGAGTTAGGGAAGGAGGGGGAGAGGGGCAGACTCCCTGACAGCCGGGCGATGCGCGCGCGCCGGCGGCTCGGCGGCACAGGTCGCGAGTGGGGGAGGCCCGGCCGGCAGGTGGACACGCGGGCACCGCCAGCTCGGCGGCAGAGTGAGGAAAGGGGGGGGAGGGGCAGACACCTCGACAGCCGGGCGACGCGCGCGCGCCGGCGGCTCGTGACCAGAGGTCGCGTGTATGGGAGCACCGGCCGGCAGGTGGACCCGCGGGCAGCGCCAGCTCGGCGGCAGAGTGAGGGAAGGAGGGGGAGGGGCGGATTCCAAGCCAGGCGGGCGACGCGCGCGCGCTGGCGTCTCGTCACCAGAGATCGCGAGTGCGAGAGGCCCGGCCGGCAGGTGGACACGCGGGCACCGCCGGCTCGGCGGCAGAGTCAGGGAAGTGGGGGGAGGGGATAGAGCCCCGTCGGGCTCGTCGACCCGCGGCTCCTGGCGGCTCTGCGGCCGAGTTGGGGAAGGAGGGGGGGAGGGGCAGACTCCCTGACAGCCGGGCGATGCGCGCGCGCCGGCGGCTCGGCGGCACAGGTCGCGAGTGGGGGAGGCCCGGCCGGCAGGTGGACACGCGGGCACCGCCAGCTCGGCGGCAGAGTGAGGAAAGGGGGGGCGGGGCAGACACCTCGACAGCCGGGCGACGCGCGCGCGCTGGCGGCTCGTGACCAGAGGTCGCGAGTGCGACAGGCCCGGCCGGCAGGTGGACCCGCGGGCACCGCCAGCTCGGCGGCAGAGTGAAGGAAGGAGGGGGAGGGGCGGATTCCAAGCCAGGCGGGCGACGCGCGCGCGCTGGCGTCTCGTCACCAGAGATCGCGAGTGCGAGAGGCCCGGCCGGCAGGTGGACACGCGGGCACCGCCGGCTCGGCGGCAGAGTCAGGGAAGTGGGGGGAGGGGATAGAGCCCCGTCGGGCTCGTCGACCCGCGGCTCCTGGCGGCTCTGCGGCCGAGTTAGGGAAGGAGGGGGGGAGGGGCAGACTCCCTGACAGCCGGGCGATGCGCGCGCGCCGGCGGCTCGGCGGCACAGGTCGCGAGTGGGGGAGGCCCGGCCGGCAGGTGGACACGCGGGCACCGCCAGCTCGGCGGCAGAGTGAGGAAAGGGGGGGCGGGGCAGACACCTCGACAGCCGGGCGACGCGCGCGCGCTGGCGGCTCGTCACCAGAGGTCGCGAGTGCGAGAGGCCCGGCCGGCAGGTGGACACGCGGGCACCGCCAGCTCGGCGGCAGAGTCAGGGAAGTGGGGGGAGGGGATAGAGCCCCGTCGGGCTCGTCGACCCGCGGCTCCTGGCGGCTCTGCGGCCGAGTTAGGGAAGGAGGGGGGGAGGGGCAGACTCCCTGACAGCCGGGCGATGCGCGCGCGCCGGCGGCTCGGCGGCACAGGTCGCGAGTGGGGGAGGCCCGGCCGGCAGGTGGACACGCGGGCACCGCCAGCTCGGCGGCAGAGTGAGGAAAGGGGGGGCGGGGCAGACACCTCGACAGCCGGGCGACGCGCGCGCGCTGGCGGCTCGTCACCAGAGGTCGCGAGTGCGAGAGGCCAGGCCGGCAGGTGGACACGCGGGCACCCGCAGCTCGTCGGCAGGGTTAGGGAAGGGGGGGAGGGGATAGAGCCCCGTCCGGCTGGTCGACCCGCGGGCACTGCCAGGCGGGCGACGGGCGCGCGCTGGCGGCTGGGCGGGCGAGGTCGCCAGTGGGAGAGGCCCGGCCGGCAGGTGCCCGCGGGCAACGCCAGCTGGGCGGCAGAGTGAGGGGAGGAGCGGGGGAGGGGCAGACAGCCTGACAGCCGGGCGACGGGCGCGCGCTGGCGGCTCGGCGGGCGAGGTCGCGAGTGGGAGAGCCCCGGTCGCAGGTGGACCCGCGGGCACCCGCAGCTCGTCGACAGAGCTAGGGAAGTGGGGGGAGGGGATAGAGCCCCGTCGGGCTCGTCGACCCGCGGCTCCTGGCGGCTCTGCGGCCGAGTTAGGGAAGGAGGGGGGGAGGGGCAGACTCCCTGACAGCCGGGCGATGCGCGCGCGCTGGCGGCTCGGCGGCACAGGTCGCGAGTGGGGGAGGCCCGGCCGGCAGGTGGACACGCGGGCACCGCCAGCTCGGCGGCAGAGTGAGGAAAGGGGGGGGAGGGGCAGACACCTAGACAGCCGGGCGACGCGCGCGCGCCGGCGGCTCGTGACCAGAGGTCGCGTGTAGGGGAGCACCGGCCGGCAGGTGGACCCGCGGGCACCGCCAGCTCGGCGGCAGAGTGAGGGAAGGAGGGGGAGGGGCGGATTCCAAGCCAGGCGGGCGACGCGCGCGCGCTGGCGTCTCGTCACCAGAGATCGCGAGTGCGAGAGGCCCGGCCGGCAGGTGGACACGCGGGCACCGCCGGCTTGGCGGCAGAGTCAGGGAAGTGGGGGGAGGGGATAGAGCCCCGTCGGGCTCGTCGACCCGCGGCTCCTGGCGGCTCTGCGGCCGAGTTGGGGAAGGAGGGGGGGAGGGGCAGACTCCCTGACAGCCGGGCGATGCGCGCGCGCCGGCGGCTCGGCGGCACAGGTCGCGAGTGGGGGAGGCCCGGCCGGCAGGTGGACACGCGGGCACCGCCAGCTCGGCGGCAGAGTGAGGAAAGGGGGGGCGGGGCAGACACCTCGACAGCCGGGCGACGCGCGCGCGCTGGCGGCTCGTCACCAGAGGTCGCGAGTGCGACAGGCCAGGCCGGCAGGTGGACACGCGGGCACCCGCAGCTCGTCGGCAGGGTTAGGGAAGGGGGGGAGGGGATAGAGCCCCGTCCGGCTGGTCGACCCGCGGGCACTGCCAGGCGGGCGACGGGCGCGCGCTGGCGGCTGGGCGGGCGAGGTCGCCAGTGGGAGAGGCCCGGCCGGCAGGTGCCCGCGGGCAACGCCAGCTGGGCGGCAGAGTGAGGGGAGGAGCGGGGGAGGGGCAGACAGCCTGACAGCCGGGCGACGGGCGCGCGCTGGCGGCTCGGCGGGCGAGGTCGCGAGTGGGAGAGCCCCGGTCGCAGGTGGCCCCGCGGGCACCCGCAGCTCGTCGACAGAGTTAGGGAAGTGGGGGGAGGGGATAGAGCCCCGTCGGGCTCGTCGACCCGCGGCTCCTGGCGGCTCTGCGGCCGAGTTAGGGAAGGAGGGGGGGAGGGGCAGACTCCCTGACAGCCGGGCGATGCGCGCGCGCCGGCGGCTCGGCGGCACAGGTCGCGAGTGGGGGAGGCCCGGCCGGCAGGTGGACACGCGGGCACCGCCAGCTCGGCGGCAGAGTGAGGAAAGGGGGGGGAGGGGCAGACACCTAGACAGCCGGGCGACGCGCGCGCGCCGGCGGCTCGTGACCAGAGGTCGCGTGTATGGGAGCACCGGCCGGCAGGTGGACCCGCGGGCAGCGCCAGCTCGGCGGCAGAGTGAGGGAAGGAGGGGGAGGGGCGGATTCCAAGCCAGGCGGGCGACGCGCGCGCGCTGGCGTCTCGTCACCAGAGATCGCGAGTGCGAGAGGCCCGGCCGGCAGGTGGACACGCGGGCACCGCCGGCTCGGCGGCAGAGTCAGGGAAGTGGGGGGAGGGGATAGAGCCCCGTCGGGCTCGTCGACCCGCGGCTCCTGGCGGCTCTGCGGCCGAGTTGGGGAAGGAGGGGGGGAGGGGCAGACTCCCTGACAGCCGGGCGATGCGCGCGCGCCGGCGGCTCGGCGGCACAGGTCGCGAGTGGGGGAGGCCCGGCCGGCAGGTGGACACGCGGGCACCGCCAGCTCGGCGGCAGAGTGAGGAAAGGGGGGGCGGGGCAGACACCTCGACAGCCGGGCGACGCGCGCGCGCTGGCGGCTCGTCACCAGAGGTCGCGAGTGCGAGAGGCCAGGCCGGCAGGTGGACACGCGGGCACCCGCAGCTCGTCGGCAGGGTTAGGGAAGGGGGGGAGGGGATAGAGCCCCGTCCGGCTGGTCGACCCGCGGGCACTGCCAGGCGGGCGACGGGCGCGCGCTGGCGGCTGGGCGGGCGAGGTCGCCAGTGGGAGAGGCCCGGCCGGCAGGTGCCCGCGGGCAACGCCAGCTGGGCGGCAGAGTGAGGGGAGGAGCGGGGGAGGGGCAGACAGCCTGACAGCCGGGCGACGGGCGCGCGCTGGCGGCTCGGCGGGCGAGGTCGCGAGTGGGAGAGCCCCGGTCGCAGGTGGCCCCGCGGGCACCCGCAGCTCGTCGACAGAGTTAGGGAAGTGGGGGGAGGGGATAGAGCCCCGTCGGGCTCGTCGACCCGCGGCTCCTGGCGGCTCTGCGGCCGAGTTAGGGAAGGAGGGGGGGAGGGGCAGACTCCCTGACAGCCGGGCGATGCGCGCGCGCCGGCGGCTCGGCGGCACAGGTCGCGAGTGGGGGAGGCCCGGCCGGCAGGTGGACACGCGGGCACCGCCAGCTCGGCGGCAGAGTGAGGAAAGGGGGGGCGGGGCAGACACCTCGACAGCCGGGCGACGCGCGCGCGCTGGCGGCTCGTCACCAGAGGTCGCGAGTGCGAGAGGCCCGGCCGGCAGGTGGACACGCGGGCACCGCCAGCTCGGCGGCAGAGTCAGGGAAGTGGGGGGAGGGGATAGAGCCCCGTCGGGCTCGTCGACCCGCGGCTCCTGGCGGCTCTGCGGCCGAGTTAGGGAAGGAGGGGGGGAGGGGCAGACTCCCTGACAGCCGGGCGATGCGCGCGCGCCGGCGGCTCGGCGGCACAGGTCGCGAGTGGGGGAGGCCCGGCCGGCAGGTGGACACGCGGGCACCGCCAGCTCGGCGGCAGAGTGAGGAAAGGGGGGGCGGGGCAGACACCTCGACAGCCGGGCGACGCGCGCGCGCTGGCGGCTCGTCACCAGAGGTCGCGAGTGCGAGAGGCCAGGCCGGCAGGTGGACACGCGGGCACCCGCAGCTCGTCGGCAGGGTTAGGGAAGGGGGGGAGGGGATAGAGCCCCGTCCGGCTGGTCGACCCGCGGGCACTGCCAGGCGGGCGACGGGCGCGCGCTGGCGGCTGGGCGGGCGAGGTCGCCAGTGGGAGAGGCCCGGCCGGCAGGTGCCCGCGGGCAACGCCAGCTGGGCGGCAGAGTGAGGGGAGGAGCGGGGGAGGGGCAGACAGCCTGACAGCCGGGCGACGGGCGCGCGCTGGCGGCTCGGCGGGCGAGGTCGCGAGTGGGAGAGCCCCGGTCGCAGGTGGACCCGCGGGCACCCGCAGCTCGTCGACAGAGCTAGGGAAGTGGGGGGAGGGGATAGAGCCCCGTCGGGCTCGTCGACCCGCGGCTCCTGGCGGCTCTGCGGCCGAGTTAGGGAAGGAGGGGGGGAGGGGCAGACTCCCTGACAGCCGGGCGATGCGCGCGCGCTGGCGGCTCGGCGGCACAGGTCGCGAGTGGGGGAGGCCCGGCCGGCAGGTGGACACGCGGGCACCGCCAGCTCGGCGGCAGAGTGAGGAAAGGGGGGGGAGGGGCAGACACCTAGACAGCCGGGCGACGCGCGCGCGCCGGCGGCTCGTGACCAGAGGTCGCGTGTAGGGGAGCACCGGCCGGCAGGTGGACCCGCGGGCACCGCCAGCTCGGCGGCAGAGTGAGGGAAGGAGGGGGAGGGGCGGATTCCAAGCCAGGCGGGCGACGCGCGCGCGCTGGCGTCTCGTCACCAGAGATCGCGAGTGCGAGAGGCCCGGCCGGCAGGTGGACACGCGGGCACCGCCGGCTTGGCGGCAGAGTCAGGGAAGTGGGGGGAGGGGATAGAGCCCCGTCGGGCTCGTCGACCCGCGGCTCCTGGCGGCTCTGCGGCCGAGTTGGGGAAGGAGGGGGGGAGGGGCAGACTCCCTGACAGCCGGGCGATGCGCGCGCGCCGGCGGCTCGGCGGCACAGGTCGCGAGTGGGGGAGGCCCGGCCGGCAGGTGGACACGCGGGCACCGCCAGCTCGGCGGCAGAGTGAGGAAAGGGGGGGCGGGGCAGACACCTCGACAGCCGGGCGACGCGCGCGCGCTGGCGGCTCGTCACCAGAGGTCGCGAGTGCGACAGGCCAGGCCGGCAGGTGGACACGCGGGCACCCGCAGCTCGTCGGCAGGGTTAGGGAAGGGGGGGAGGGGATAGAGCCCCGTCCGGCTGGTCGACCCGCGGGCACTGCCAGGCGGGCGACGGGCGCGCGCTGGCGGCTGGGCGGGCGAGGTCGCCAGTGGGAGAGGCCCGGCCGGCAGGTGCCCGCGGGCAACGCCAGCTGGGCGGCAGAGTGAGGGGAGGAGCGGGGGAGGGGCAGACAGCCTGACAGCCGGGCGACGGGCGCGCGCTGGCGGCTCGGCGGGCGAGGTCGCGAGTGGGAGAGCCCCGGTCGCAGGTGGCCCCGCGGGCACCCGCAGCTCGTCGACAGAGTTAGGGAAGTGGGGGGAGGGGATAGAGCCCCGTCGGGCTCGTCGACCCGCGGCTCCTGGCGGCTCTGCGGCCGAGTTAGGGAAGGAGGGGGGGAGGGGCAGACTCCCTGACAGCCGGGCGATGCGCGCGCGCCGGCGGCTCGGCGGCACAGGTCGCGAGTGGGGGAGGCCCGGCCGGCAGGTGGACACGCGGGCACCGCCAGCTCGGCGGCAGAGTGAGGAAAGGGGGGGGAGGGGCAGACACCTAGACAGCCGGGCGACGCGCGCGCGCCGGCGGCTCGTGACCAGAGGTCGCGTGTATGGGAGCACCGGCCGGCAGGTGGACCCGCGGGCAGCGCCAGCTCGGCGGCAGAGTGAGGGAAGGAGGGGGAGGGGCGGATTCCAAGCCAGGCGGGCGACGCGCGCGCGCTGGCGTCTCGTCACCAGAGATCGCGAGTGCGAGAGGCCCGGCCGGCAGGTGGACACGCGGGCACCGCCGGCTCGGCGGCAGAGTCAGGGAAGTGGGGGGAGGGGATAGAGCCCCGTCGGGCTCGTCGACCCGCGGCTCCTGGCGGCTCTGCGGCCGAGTTGGGGAAGGAGGGGGGGAGGGGCAGACTCCCTGACAGCCGGGCGATGCGCGCGCGCCGGCGGCTCGGCGGCACAGGTCGCGAGTGGGGGAGGCCCGGCCGGCAGGTGGACACGCGGGCACCGCCAGCTCGGCGGCAGAGTGAGGAAAGGGGGGGCGGGGCAGACACCTCGACAGCCGGGCGACGCGCGCGCGCTGGCGGCTCGTCACCAGAGGTCGCGAGTGCGAGAGGCCAGGCCGGCAGGTGGACACGCGGGCACCCGCAGCTCGTCGGCAGGGTTAGGGAAGGGGGGGAGGGGATAGAGCCCCGTCCGGCTGGTCGACCCGCGGGCACTGCCAGGCGGGCGACGGGCGCGCGCTGGCGGCTGGGCGGGCGAGGTCGCCAGTGGGAGAGGCCCGGCCGGCAGGTGCCCGCGGGCAACGCCAGCTGGGCGGCAGAGTGAGGGGAGGAGCGGGGGAGGGGCAGACAGCCTGACAGCCGGGCGACGGGCGCGCGCTGGCGGCTCGGCGGGCGAGGTCGCGAGTGGGAGAGCCCCGGTCGCAGGTGGCCCCGCGGGCACCCGCAGCTCGTCGACAGAGTTAGGGAAGTGGGGGGAGGGGATAGAGCCCCGTCGGGCTCGTCGACCCGCGGCTCCTGGCGGCTCTGCGGCCGAGTTAGGGAAGGAGGGGGGGAGGGGCAGACTCCCTGACAGCCGGGCGATGCGCGCGCGCCGGCGGCTCGGCGGCACAGGTCGCGAGTGGGGGAGGCCCGGCCGGCAGGTGGACACGCGGGCACCGCCAGCTCGGCGGCAGAGTGAGGAAAGGGGGGGCGGGGCAGACACCTCGACAGCCGGGCGACGCGCGCGCGCTGGCGGCTCGTCACCAGAGGTCGCGAGTGCGAGAGGCCCGGCCGGCAGGTGGACACGCGGGCACCGCCAGCTCGGCGGCAGAGTCAGGGAAGTGGGGGGAGGGGATAGAGCCCCGTCGGGCTCGTCGACCCGCGGCTCCTGGCGGCTCTGCGGCCGAGTTAGGGAAGGAGGGGGGGAGGGGCAGACTCCCTGACAGCCGGGCGATGCGCGCGCGCCGGCGGCTCGGCGGCACAGGTCGCGAGTGGGGGAGGCCCGGCCGGCAGGTGGACACGCGGGCACCGCCAGCTCGGCGGCAGAGTGAGGAAAGGGGGGGCGGGGCAGACACCTCGACAGCCGGGCGACGCGCGCGCGCTGGCGGCTCGTCACCAGAGGTCGCGAGTGCGAGAGGCCAGGCCGGCAGGTGGACACGCGGGCACCCGCAGCTCGTCGGCAGGGTTAGGGAAGGGGGGGAGGGGATAGAGCCCCGTCCGGCTGGTCGACCCGCGGGCACTGCCAGGCGGGCGACGGGCGCGCGCTGGCGGCTGGGCGGGCGAGGTCGCCAGTGGGAGAGGCCCGGCCGGCAGGTGCCCGCGGGCAACGCCAGCTGGGCGGCAGAGTGAGGGGAGGAGCGGGGGAGGGGCAGACAGCCTGACAGCCGGGCGACGGGCGCGCGCTGGCGGCTCGGCGGGCGAGGTCGCGAGTGGGAGAGCCCCGGTCGCAGGTGGACCCGCGGGCACCCGCAGCTCGTCGACAGAGCTAGGGAAGTGGGGGGAGGGGATAGAGCCCCGTCGGGCTCGTCGACCCGCGGCTCCTGGCGGCTCTGCGGCCGAGTTAGGGAAGGAGGGGGGGAGGGGCAGACTCCCTGACAGCCGGGCGATGCGCGCGCGCTGGCGGCTCGGCGGCACAGGTCGCGAGTGGGGGAGGCCCGGCCGGCAGGTGGACACGCGGGCACCGCCAGCTCGGCGGCAGAGTGAGGAAAGGGGGGGGAGGGGCAGACACCTAGACAGCCGGGCGACGCGCGCGCGCCGGCGGCTCGTGACCAGAGGTCGCGTGTAGGGGAGCACCGGCCGGCAGGTGGACCCGCGGGCACCGCCAGCTCGGCGGCAGAGTGAGGGAAGGAGGGGGAGGGGCGGATTCCAAGCCAGGCGGGCGACGCGCGCGCGCTGGCGTCTCGTCACCAGAGATCGCGAGTGCGAGAGGCCCGGCCGGCAGGTGGACACGCGGGCACCGCCGGCTCGGCGGCAGAGTCAGGGAAGTGGGGGGAGGGGATAGAGCCCCGTCGGGCTCGTCGACCCGCGGCTCCTGGCGGCTCTGCGGCCGAGTTGGGGAAGGAGGGGGGGAGGGGCAGACTCCCTGACAGCCGGGCGATGCGCGCGCGCCGGCGGCTCGGCGGCACAGGTCGCGAGTGGGGGAGGCCCGGCCGGCAGGTGGACACGCGGGCACCGCCAGCTCGGCGGCAGAGTGAGGAAAGGGGGGGCGGGGCAGACACCTCGACAGCCGGGCGACGCGCGCGCGCTGGCGGCTCGTCACCAGAGGTCGCGAGTGCGAGAGGCCAGGCCGGCAGGTGGACACGCGGGCACCCGCAGCTCGTCGGCAGGGTTAGGGAAGGGGGGGAGGGGATAGAGCCCCGTCCGGCTGGTCGACCCGCGGGCACTGCCAGGCGGGCGACGGGCGCGCGCTGGCGGCTGGGCGGGCGAGGTCGCCAGTGGGAGAGGCCCGGCCGGCAGGTGCCCGCGGGCAACGCCAGCTGGGCGGCAGAGTGAGGGGAGGAGCGGGGGAGGGGCAGACAGCCTGACAGCCGGGCGACGGGCGCGCGCTGGCGGCTCGGCGGGCGAGGTCGCGAGTGGGAGAGCCCCGGTCGCAGGTGGACCCGCGGGCACCCGCAGCTCGTCGACAGAGCTAGGGAAGTGGGGGGAGGGGATAGAGCCCCGTCGGGCTCGTCGACCCGCGGCTCCTGGCGGCTCTGCGGCCGAGTTAGGGAAGGAGGGGGGGAGGGGCAGACTCCCTGACAGCCGGGCGATGCGCGCGCGCTGGCGGCTCGGCGGCACAGGTCGCGAGTGGGGGAGGCCCGGCCGGCAGGTGGACACGCGGGCACCGCCAGCTCGGCGGCAGAGTGAGGAAAGGGGGGGGAGGGGCAGACACCTAGACAGCCGGGCGACGCGCGCGCGCCGGCGGCTCGTGACCAGAGGTCGCGTGTAGGGGAGCACCGGCCGGCAGGTGGACCCGCGGGCACCGCCAGCTCGGCGGCAGAGTGAGGGAAGGAGGGGGAGGGGCGGATTCCAAGCCAGGCGGGCGACGCGCGCGCGCTGGCGTCTCGTCACCAGAGGTCGCGAGTGCGAGAGGCCCGGCCGGCAGGTGGACACGCGGGCACCGCCAGCTCGGCGGCAGAGTCAGGGAAGTGGGGGGAGGGGATAGAGCCCCGTCGGGCTCGTCGACCCGCGGCTCCTGGCGGCTCTGCGGCCGAGTTAGGGAAGGAGGGGGGGAGGGGCAGACTCCCTGACAGCCGGGCGATGCGCGCGCGCCGGCGGCTCGGCGGCACAGGTCGCGAGTGGGGGAGGCCCGGCCGGCAGGTGGACACGCGGGCACCGCCAGCTCGGCGGCAGAGTGAGGAAAGGGGGGGCGGGGCAGACACCTCGACA
>NC_137282.1:72055000-72097500 GCF_054371585.1 Giraffa tippelskirchi
ACCCCTGTCGCGAGCCCGCCGCCCCGGCGGCCCCGGGAGCCGGGCCGGGGACCCCCCCACACCGGCCAGACCACGCCACGGGACGGCCGACGCGCGCCCTCGCGTCCTTACGTCCACCCGCCCCGGGGGGGGGCGGGGGAGGCCGGGCGGCGAGGACGCGGCGACCGGCCCGCGGGGGCAGACCGGGGAGGACCCGACCCGCGGCTCGGGCGAGCGCACCGGAGCGGGAGCGCGGCGGGAGGCTGACGGGGAAGGGTGGGAGTCACGCTGCTCGCTCCCCCCTCGACCAGCACGCGACGACGTCGGCGGCGGACGGGCGGCGGCACGGGCCACGGATCGGGGCCGCGGCAGGCCCGGGAGGCGAGACGCACCAGGGCGCGGCCCCGAGGAAGCAGCAGACGGGGAGCGGACCGAAGCGGACGGACGGGCGGAGAGGGGCACCGACGAGGTGCGGCCGCGTGAGGCCAACGCCGCGCGAGACGCGGCGGCGGCGCGGAGCCGGCGGCGGAGAGGTGGGGTGGCCGCGCGCCACCGCGAGGAGGGTGGCTCGAAACGACCCGGGGGAAGCGAGTCGGCCACCGGGGCGCACCGCGGGATCTCACCGCCGGAGGCCTCCCAGCACAGGGGCGGTCCCGCGGCACACCCGGGGCGGCGGACTGGCCTCTCCGGCCCCCCCCACACCCCCAAGCGGAGGGTGGGGGAGGCTCCCCTCACGGGGGCTCGCGCCCACCGCCACCTACACACACCCACCCAGAGCCGCGGCCGGCCCGGGAGAACGCTCTCCCGCCTGCCTACCGGCGTGCCCGCCACGGCCCTCACTCGCGCGACCCCGCCGCGCCAGGTCCCTCCCCTCACTTCTCTCAGGGACTCCGAGGGCACTGCTCCGCCCGGGGACGACACCCACAGGAGGCGAAGCCGACTCGGTCCCAGACAGGGGGGAAGGGCACGCGGGCGGTCGCACGCGCGGGCCGAGGAGGAAGGCCGGCAGCGGCGGGGAGGGGCCGGCAAGCGCGCACAGCGACGGCCACGGGACAGGGGCCGCGGGCGCCGCCCGGGGACCAGAAAAGACCACCGGGAACACGGCCGGGCCGCCAGGAAAACCAGCGCGGGATCCCACCGCCACCCACACACGAGGGCGGTCCCGCGACGCCTGGGACGCCGGCCGGCCCCGGCCGGCCCCGGAGCGGAGTCCCACGCCCCGGCCCCGCCGCCAGGGCCGGCGGCGCCGTCCACCCGTCTCCTCCGTCCACCCTCGACGGATCCGTCTCTCCATCTAGTCTGACCCCGAGGCGCCACATCCCGGGGACACGCTCTCGAGCGAGGCGGCCCAGACCGTGCCCGCGCGCCGCCACCGGCTCGGGGACGAGGGCGGGCGCGACGGACTCCTCCTCGCCACGGCCGCGGGGCTGGGGAAGCCGGGGCCGACCGGGCGTCGCCCCCCCGGCCCTTCTCCTCCTGCACTCACACCGCGGGGCCGGCCGCACGCACGCGGCGCACGCGCGGTCCCCCCCCACGTGCCGGACACCCGGCGGGGCCCGGCGGGACCCTCCCCCGACTCGGCGGGGGGAGGCGCGGGCCGCGGTAGGCAACGAACGGCACACGGCCCCACCGCGGGGCCGGCGCACCCATCCCCCCTCACAGAGGAGAGGTGGGGGGATTCTGCCCACGTGCTCTGGCAGTCGCCACGGCGGCTACACTGCGCACTCAGGAGGGGCAGCGGCCGGGGGCTCCGGTACCCCAGAGGCTCCCTCTCGGATCGCTAGAGAAGGCTTTCTCACCGAGGGCGCGCCGTCCCTCACCCCATCGTCTCTCCTTCGGGCCCACGGAGGCGCTCCACGAGCCGCCGAGCCTCGACTGGGCGGGAGGGGTCTGCGGTACAGGTAAGCGGACGACCACACGGGAGCGTGTGCACGGTCGGGGCCGGAGCACGGCCCGTGCCTCCACGACGAGGCAGCACCTGCCCCCAACGGAAGACGCGAGGGAAACAGGCACGCCTCTCTTCCCGTCTCGACCCCTCCCCCAACGAGAGCCACTCGCGGGACACACACACACACACCACCGCGGTGGGGGACCCGAGGGGGACGCCGGGTTAAGGGAAACGACACCACCGCTCGGCCTCAGGCACCTGAGGGGCGACCTGGAGCGCTCCAGGGGCACCACCGAGGGTTAAACGAGGCACGCTCACCCACCCACGCGGGGCGCGCGGCGCAGCAGCGGGCACAGCCCCCCCCACCGCGGGGAGGGCCGCTCGCGGGACACGCGCCGAGAAGGCGAAGCGAGAGCGTCCGCTGTGTCCGAAGACCGACGGCCTCCCTGACGCCCCGTGGAGGGGGGCGGGCAGGAGACCGAGAGTCAGGGCCGGAGGCCGCACCCACCCTCCCGCCTTCCTCACCCTCCCCGACGGGCAGGGGGAAAGGCAGGCGAGGGGCCCCGTGGACAGACCGAGAAGACCGCACACGTTCACCAGGAACGCCCGTCCCTCGTCCGGCACGGCTTAGGCCCGGCCCGGGAGAGCACGACCACACCACATCGATCCGTTGAGCCGAGGGGGAGGGGGGGAAGGCACGGTGAGGACAGTCGCCGGAGGGGCCCGCTTTAAGCCTCGCCGGCCGCCTCCCCCCCGCCACACCTCACCTCGCCTCGCCTCAGGCGACAGCCGCCGACGACGACCCCAGGAGGAGGAGCTGCCTGACACGGGGCACGGAGCCTACAAGAGCGGGCGTCGTCCCGGCCACCACCGGGCGCCCGCGGCGGGGGTCACACAGGGTAGAAGACCCACGGCGCCTCGCCCCGCCGCCCTCGGGTCACCCAGAGACCGGAGGTGGCGCCACGGGTCGGGTCTGCCAGACACGCCACGCGGGAGCCGGCGCACAGGCCCAGGCCGGCGGCCCAGAGGCCCAGAGCCCCGCGTGCGTCCAGAGGCCCAAAGTCCTCGGCGGCAGACGCCGAGAGAGACCGTGTCGGCACTTACCTGGTGGCAGAAAAGGCCCATTTCGGGCGACAAAATGACAGCGCCCGACAGCGGGGCCCACCCACGACTGGCAGAGAGGGACCTTGGCACCTTGGCACCGCCACCTGTCCCCAGCACTACCCCAGAAACACCAGGCCCGGAGCTGTCGGGGGTCATCTGGTCGACTGGGGGGGGGGGAGGGGGGCGAAGGGGGCGCCCGGTGGGCGAGGTGGGGGCGCAGACGCCAAGGGGGAGGGAGCTGGCCGGGGACGCCCTCCCCCTTCGCCCGCACGGGTAGGTGTACCCGTCCGTCCGAGTCTCCGAGCGGGGGTTTGGCTTCGAGTTGCCAGAGAGAAAAACGAAGAGAGACCCGCCGGCGAGGCGCCTCCCACGAGACGAGCGGGCCCCCACGAGGGACCACGCCCGGGGCCCCAGACCGTCCTGTCCGTGGCACCCAGGACGGCTCGAGCCGGTCCCTGACCTCCTGGCCGTGATTCAGGGAGTTGGGGAGGGGTGAGAAAGCAAACCCTCCGGGGTGGCGAACCCTCCTGAAAGGGCGGGAAAGCAAGAACCTCCTGAAGGGAGACGCAAACCCTTCTGAAAAGGCGAACAGCAAATCCTTTGGAGGGCGGGAGCCAACCCTCCTGAAGGAAGAAAGCAAACCCTCCTGAGGGAGGCCCGGGAGGAGGCCAGACCGCCGAGTCCCAGGCGCTCCAGGGAGGGACGACCCTCTCCCTCCCTGCCCACCGCGGCGGCCCGGCCCAGGTAGGGTCCGGCCGGTCCGTCTCCGCGGCCGGAGGGGCACGGGGAGACGCTGGTCGACCCGGTCAGGCCACCCCAGAGCCCGGCTCTGGAGCGCCGCCGCCGCCGCGACGGCCACCCTCCTCAGAAACCTAGAGAACCAATCTCCGGCGACAGCAGGACGTCCCTAGGCCTCGGCGCCACCGCCACTGTCGCCGCCAGCAGAGCTGGTCTCTGAGAGCTGTGCCTCGGGCCCGGCGGCTGAGTCACAACCCTCCTGAAGGTCGCCGAAGCTCCAGAGGGGAGGGACACTATAAAAGCGGCCGCCAGGTGGCTCCTGACAACCGGCTCCAATGTCCCGAGGACGGGTCGCTGTCGCCGGCCGCCCAAACGCCCGAGCTCGGCCCGGAGCCGCCGCCTCCGAGAGACGCGACGCGACGCGACCCCGGCCGCAGAGGAAGGGAGAGGAGCTGGGAAATAGCTCCCCAGGAGGCTGCCACGAAGGAGACGCGCTCCCCCCCACCCACCCACGCGATGCCAGGCTGGTGGGGGGACATTCCACGGAGACGCCGGCGGGCGGCGGGGCTCGGGGCGGGGACGGCCGAGAGAGGGGCACCAGTGACATCCCGGGCTCCCCCGGGCCCCCTCCCCCGAAGGAGGGAGGGAGGGAGAGAGAGAAGGGAGGGAGGCAGGGAGGGAGGGACCGACCGGCAAAGCGAAACCAGGCAAGCGCTGCTCGGAGAACAAAGCAGGACTTCTCGAAAGCAGACACAGACACAGACACGCAAGCCCAGGAGCAAGAAAGGAAAAGAAGGAGACACTCGGACCCCCAACAAGAGAAAACGAAAGTCAACCTGTGTCGAGACCGTGATCAAGTCCAACGACAACAAACACAAGCATGCGCCGCTGGGTGGGGAAAGTGCACGTGAGGACAGGAGAACATGGATTTCAAAACAACTGGCCACAAACACCGGAAAGGAAAGGCGGCCGGGCGGCCGGGCCGGGCGGTCTGGTCTGGGGTGGGGTGGCAGGGCTGCTGGGGGCGGGGGTCGGTGGCGGGGGGTGGGGGTGGGGGGTGGGGGGTGGAGGAAACGGGAGCACCTAGAAAGAGGAGGAGACTGTCGGCCGTGCTGAGACACGGAAACATCGCACGGCTGGGGACCCGTTCCTCTCGTTTTCCCCGGGGTGTGAAAGAGACTTACTTTGCCTCCCGTCTCCTGGGATTTCATCTCCCCAGCAACAACGGTCAGGCAAGCTGTCGGGTGTGTGTGTGTTGCGGGGGGTTGGGGGGGGTTGGGGAGAAAAAAAGAAGACACGTTTCAAGTGAAAGGAGGGAGCGTGAAGGTCTCTGAACCCTCGGACAGCGGCCTTCCATTTTCCAGACCAGTGACACGTTCTCCCAAGTCGCCCGGTTCCAGAAAACGCTTTTCGGAAACAGAATCCTCGAGGCCCGCGAACTCCTTAGGAATCCTCGGATGAGCTTCCGGGCCAGGCTATACCGTAGGCAGCGCGCTTCCCCTGAAGCCAAAGCCACGGGCTCCAGAGGGCCACGTCCAAGAAGCTGATCTCGTACGGAACCCGGTGTCTTCTTCTCTAGGACACTTCTAGAAGCAGCAAGAGTGCCCGTTTGTGAGAATCGAAGGTGAAGCCGGCACGATGTAAACCCAGCGATGTGTGCGGTCAGAGGCCCATCTAGATTCGAACTCCAGTTCTGGAGGGAGGGGAGCAGTGGGGACAGGAGGGTGGCCTGCGAGTCCGCCGTCCCGTCCCCACTCCTCCTGTGAACATCCGCCCCGCGGAAGGTGTCGAGGAACCTCATGACCTGACCTACGGGGTGAACCGTCGCCAAAGACAAAGAATTCCTCCAGCCAGGCGTTGTCCGCAGCCACGAACCCCTTCCCTCCGTCGCCCGGCCTTTCAGAATGCCACGTGGAACCCTCTCAAGACGAGTGTGGGGCTTGGAGGTATGGGCCCCCGAATTCTCCTCGCCCGGCCCTGCAAGAAACCATTCCGGGCGGGCCTGCCCCACATGAAGACTTTTCGGGCTTTTCGGTGGACCGGGCCTCCCGGGGTGCCCCTGCACCCGGCACCCTGCGACATCCCGAGAGATCCCACGGAGAAACGTCTCCGGCCACTCGCGCGGCATCTGCCTCGCTGGCGAGCGCCCCTCCCAACCTCCCCAGAGATACGTGAGCACGGACGCTTCTTCCCCATCTGGGTCCCCTCACAGGATCTGTGAGTTCCTGCGGTTCCGCACGCCCTCGACTTGGCTGTGGTTCGGGGCTCTGTTCTGTTCCGTGTTTGCTCTCCGGCCCACGTGATCTCTCTGGCTAGGGCACCCAGGAAAAGCGAAAAGAAATCGAGTCCGCGTGAGTACTATTCAGGCATCAAGTGGGGATACCTACCAACGACCTCTAACGTGGATCCACCAAGATGGCGGCCGTGCGGGGTTCAGGAGGATCATTTTGCGCTTTCTGGGGGCGCTATTTGCTCTCAATGATTTCACGTGCCTTTTGGGCATGGCTCACGGAGATGGACGTGAAGCAGCAGGGCAGCCACATCTGGCGTCTCGGCCTAGCTAGGGCGGCTCCACGAGTGACCTCTCGGAACCGGGGCCGAGACCGCCATCCCTCCCCGGGCCCCCCCCCCCCCTCGGTGGCTGGGTATGGGGGGGAGGAGGGGGAGGTTTCGGAGGGGAGACGGGAGATCTGGGCTTGTGGTTGGGGGCGCGCGGGGCCACACGTGTCATGTCGTGATATTCCTGTAACGCTCCAACAAGATACATATTATTCTCTCTTCTGCAGATTTCTATCTGTGTCTGAATGGAAATGTATTAGACTCTTGAAATCTGAGCCTTGACGAGGGGTGCGCCCTGTACGTCTCGGGCTACAGGCAGCATACGGAAACTGAAGATATCAGGAATCACGTATAAAGGTTAAAGTCAAAGAAACGGACCTAGTTCAGTGGCAGACTTAGTCTTCCTCGCTGCAGCCTCAAGGTAAATGCTGGGGGTACCCAGTCTATTCTTGGGAAGATACAGTGTTTCTTTTAACTGTTGCCAGCAACGCAGCTTCTCCTCTACCGGAGTTGAAACTGAGATTTAGTTCTTGCAGCTAGTAGTTCTTTTTCAGAACATCTATCAGGAAGGATCTGAATAGCTTGTCATGTCCCTGAAAATATACTAGAGAACATTTGGTTCAGTTCTCGTACCCAGAGACTGGGGAAATTAAGGTGGCACTAGAAATCGCACCTTTTGGTTATATAGTATCTTTCCTGGAAAACAGGCTGCTCTTAAACTCTAATTGTATCAAACAGTAGCAGGGATGAGAAGTGCATGATCCACAAGTTTCAGTAAAGCTGGCTCTCCCGCTCCTTAACATTATATACATTGTTAACAAAAGTGTAGAATTGGACACTTGATGGCAACAAAGAGGCATCCTGTTTGGCGTTTCTTTGGACTGCAGCCGGGAGAGGAGCAGAGCCGACTTGTTCAGTCCCCGGTCCTGCTACTCCTAGGCCTTTCCTCACACTTGATCTTGGACGCTCTGGGGCAGGTTGTGTCTGCAACAAGCACTCGATTTGTCCGGAAGCACTGAATCCTCTGTTCATCGCCTTTGTTCCCAGGACTGTCTCAGGAGGTGACGACGATTTCCCATGGGGGAATCTGTGTCAGAGGCTTGCCAACCATACTTTTCACGTGGTTCATGCAAAGCTCACCCGTCACCGGTCACCTGTCAACTCACCATCCGTACGAGAGTCAGCACCAACACGCCCGGCAGAGCTGAGCGTCAAGAAGGGGTTGCGTGGAAAGAGATGTGTATGCTTGGTCCTGGTCCTGGTTATAGACAGAAAGTATCAAGGGGGAATAACTCCCAGAATAAGTAGGCCTGCCTGGAATGCGAAATAGTGAGAAGAGGCCTCGCGCTTGGAGGACGGGTCAGAGCTTTAGCCACGGGAGAGTGAAAAGGAAAGGCCCGGGAAAGGGCCGTGGGGCAGGGGACGGTCTGAGCCCAGCACCAGCGGTGAAGGACGAGGAGGCACCTTGAAAGAACGTGCTGTTTCGGAGGTTTGTGGTAAGAGCACACCGGTGCTGCTAAAGATGAGGCTGGTGGAACCCAGATAGTAGAGAGGCGCCAGAAACCGGCCAGGAAGGATGAGAATCCTGTGTGCTGAGGACCGGCACTTCACCAAGCCCACAGCAAAGGGTGCTGTCTAGATTCAAACCCAGTCACTCGCGCAAACGCCACTCAGCCACCTCCTCATCTACAAGGCCGACAGATACTCGGTGCGTGAGGTGCGTGTACAGTCTAGGTGGGCGGCACTCACGTTATCGGGCAACCACACAGCTAATACGTGCTTTGAAAGAACCAACAGTGAGCTGATAGCTTTTTCTGGATCTGCCTATAACCAAAGATACCGCTCGCTGCATACTGTGGATCTCGACTCCTGTCTCACGTCTCCATGAGGCCGTCAGAAAAGTACTGTTCGTGCTACCTCTCAGGCCAGGAATGACACTTAAAGTGTAACGTGCTCACCAAGTCCTCAGAGATTCATGGGTTTGAATCGAGAAATTCCACCTGGTCCTTTCGCTCCCGATCCACTCCTGCTCTCACCACTACTACCACACGGGTCAGACACGAGCGAGTTCAGCTGAATTAGCTTGCACACGTGGGGACGGAGTTAGCTTTCGGCACACGGATATTTAGGAATTCCATGGCAGTATGCCAGGTATTCACAGTATGTATCGGATATTCGCCTAATTTGATAACAAGAGAGCTCAGGCCTCAGGCATAACTTCAGGCAGATTTTCCCTCCAACAGAAACAGCTCAGATGGGCTGGCAGCCCGGGAAAATGAGCAACTGCCACTGACAGACTGAGACACCTATGGGCTCCCTCCGTGGGGAGACCTTCTGCCAAGGCTTCTCCCTCAAGGGCCGTTACCCAGCCTGCGGGCATCAGCTGAGGAGAAGGGGAGGTGGGTGCCCCGGAAAGCAGCCGCGCTCGAGTCAGTCTCCCGGGAGCTCTCGTTCCAGCTCTGGACGCTCACTCCCGGGCCTGGGTTCCCACTCCAGCTTTCAGATGGATCCCGGGCCCTTCTTCAGAGAAGTTCCTCCAGATGAGTCCCCAGCCACCAGTGGGCCTCATTCGACCTTGCGGGACCTCCCTCCCCTTCTGAAGCTAGGTTCCGTCTCTCTCTTCACAAAACTTTAAGTCCAACATAGATTGTTAACAATGACTTGCCATTTCCTTTTGTTCTCACCATTATTCTGACTACTTGCAGTTAATTCCGCTCACCTTTGGATTGCTTACGACACTCCAGGCCACTGAAAAAAAGGGAGTTTCCGTTCTGAGCTCAAAGATCCTCAGGCGGCATTTGGGCCTTACTTTACCTCTGCTGGAGACAGGAAGGTGGCAGGTGACCGGGACCTGCCAAGAGCAGAGCAGAAGCTGTGCCCCCTGAGCAGTGGTGCCTGGCTCTCTCTCATTGGTCGCAGAGGGTCTGCAAGATTCGAGGGGGTTCTTGACGGCCCCACCATGCTGGTGAGCCGTGTCGTCTCATCTCATCGGGAATCTGACCCCTCATCAGCAAGCGTAGCCATGTGCCCTCACCCTGAGTCTCTAAACCCTTCCCAGACCATCACTCGGCCCGCCTTCTCCTCTCAGGCAGAATGAACCTGGGCTTCTCTCCTGGGACAGGTCATTCTGTGTCATGGGATGTCCTCTTTACTCCTGTTGCCGGCAATAGGAGTATTGATGTGCCGCTCATAGGTCAGAGACTCCTCATTCTTATTACCCAGAGGCTTTTCTTCAGTCAGTAAATTTTGTTCCTTTGAAGTTAAAGGGATTGCCTTTGAAGACTATCATTTCTGACCTAGTCGCAAACCGTCTCTTTTGAGGAACTTCCTTAGGGTTCCAGGGATTAAGACAGTTTGCTTCCATTGCAAAGGGCACAGATTCATTCCTCGATTGCAGGATCTAGATCTCCTGTGCCTCACACTCTAGCCAAAAAGGTATATTTTAAATATAAGAGGGCCAAGCATAAACCTACTACTTTCCCTTTCCATTATTATGATAATAATCTAATTCTCTTCAAGGCAACACAAATGCTTCTTACTAACTAGAAGGATCATGTCGCGGAAATTATAAACAGAAAAACAGGGAATTACTTCATGATATCTCACTACATCCGTCTCCGATCCAACGTCCGAAACATCAAGGAAGTCCACGTAAAGTATCATCTTTAAATAGAGCGCTCCACTTTGAGACAATAGAACTAAACTCATTAAAACTAAGTTTTCCAGCATGTGGCTGCTTTGAAATCTTGCATCCAACCGACAATTCTGGAGCATATGATAATTCGGAATTGAGTAATCGATGACACAAACACTCTCCTCGGCAGGGGGACGTTTTGGATCGCCTGAGTTCTAGGTTCTCAATGTTATCAAGCCAGACACAATCTTCACGGTTTTTCATAGATCTTGTAATATCTTTTTTAAAATTTCAACTTTTTTGAGGTACAATTGACATACAAAATTGCAAGAAATTGAAATATAACTGTGGTGATTTCACGTGTTTACGATGTGAAAGGATTCCTCATCCAGTTAATTAATATCACCTCACATATTTCACTTTCTGTTTTTTTTTCTTCCCTCCATCTTTCCTACTTAGATTTTTATCTTCATAAGATTTCATTTATACAAAACATGTCAAAAAGAGTGCCATGTTTTACATTAGATCCTCAGACTCTATTCATCTTATAGCTGAACATTTGTTCCCTTTTACCAACCTCTCCCCATAGTCCTAGTAACCACTTTTCTACTCTCTGGATGAGTTTTACTTTTTCATGGATGCACTATCAGAGCCAGTCCTGAAATTTCCTCCAATTACAATTCTTCTCTCAGAGTCATCAGTCCATTTTGTGTTATCTTTCACGTTTTACAAAATTACTCCTAGGCGTCTCGGCCTAGCTAGGGCGGTTTCACAAGTGACCTCTCCGAACCGCGGCTGAGACCTCCATCCCTCCCCGGGCCCCCCTCGGTGGCTGGGCGCTGGGGTGGTGGGGGGTGGGGAGAGGAGTCGGGGCAGCTGGTCTAGGGGTTGGGGGCGCGTGAGGGCCAGGGGACCGTCCCCGGTGGTCCCGCTGAGACGTGAAGGCAGGTTCTGTCCCGCTGAGAACTTCCTGCCTTCGGGCGTGTGAGAGGAGCAGATTTCTCTCCAATCCAAGGCCATGCATCGTTTTCGGCCTGTTCAACAAGACTAGACGAGCACGTATTTGTGTGTCTATCTTGGCTTGTTTTCTGACGGAGGCCAAAGACCTCTTCAGGCGTGTCCAAAGGATCTGCCAGGGTGGGAGGGTGCAGGTCAATCCATGTGTCAAGAGAGCCAGAGAATCTGTCACAGCTGTGACTCGGGCCTTTTTCAGAAACAGGCCAACTTTGATGATTCCCCTGGACAGGAATCACCGCAGAAGTTTCCTTGAAGGGATCGAGTTGCAGGAGTCGGGGGCGTGGCCCCGCCGCCGCCAGAGGGCTTCCTCAGCCAGGCAAGGCCGGCCGCTGGCCGGGGCTATTGTCTGTGGGCCCCACCCCCACCGCCACCCTCCACCCTCCCCCTCCCCCTCCCCCTTCCCCTTCCCCTTCCCCTTCCCCTCCCCCTGCAGGGCCCCTCGTGGGATAGCTTCATTCAAATGCAGAACGCTTTCCAGTCAAGGAAGAGCCTTTGGACTTTGCCTCGATCTTCTCCCTATTGAATGGTGATCCGCCCCGACCCCACCCCCATTTCTCCACCTTGAGGCTGCCCCTTCGGCACCGCGCGGAGGAATGGGCCTGGGGGTGGGGTGGGGAGGGAGGCTGAGGGACAAACTCGCCTTGGGTCAGGCCAAAGGAGTCTCCTCCTTTTCGTAACCCAGGAAACCCCGCTAATGCATGTGAGGATCACGGACGTGCGTCGAAGCAGCCATCATCTCTTGACATCTTCCTCCGTGGGAGGCGTTTTTCCTTCCTGCCTGCCTTCAGAGAGACAGAAAAGGAGGGAGGGGCAGAGCGTTCCGCTGGCGCTGGCCGGTTCTTAAGTCACTTGAATCCAAAACACTCCATAGGGCACGGAGGGGTGCGTGCGTGGGGTGGGGTGGGGGCGGCGGCCTACTCCGGACCCCAGGCGTTCCCTCCTCTGACACTTGCCTGGAACCCATGAAAAGCTGAGCTGGTGACTGTGTGTGTGTGTGAATGCGTGCATGTGCGCGTGTCCGTGAGAGAAGGCACGTGTGCGTGAGAGAAAAAGAGAAAAAGGAAGGAGAGAAAGAAAGAGAGAGAGAGAAAGAAAGAGAAGGAAAGAAAGAAAGAGAGAGAGACAGAGAGAGAAAGAAAGAAAGGAAGACAGACAGACAGACAGGGAGGGAGGGAGGGGGAGAGAGAGAGAGAAAGAAAGAATGAAAGAAAGAAAAAGAAAAGAAAATCCAGAATGAAAGGAGGAAGGAACGAGGGAAGGAGGGAGGGACCAAATAGGTTAGTTAGTACGGGCCTCCCTGTCATGGAAAAGAGTCTCTGAGCACAGATCCTCCGTTCAGTGAACCAGTTCTCATATCTCCTCTCAGGAGGCTGTGATGTCGATGGACGGGTTTGGGAAAGCAGGCCTGGGGTGCAAGCAATCAGGTATTTCCTCAGAGGCACTTGTAGGGAAACCAAGGAAACACACAGGTTCATCCCTGGAGCGGATTCGAAACCAGTCGGTGCAGGGGGAGTCAGTCAAGGAGATTTCTAGATGTCAGGGTCGGGTCCTGGAGCGGGTTGCCATGCCCTTCTCCAGGAGACCTTCCTGGCCCGGGGATGGAACCCGGGTCTCCTGCATCGCAGGCAGACTCTTGACCGTGTGAGCCACCAAGGAAGCTCTGTTGGAAATGTTCACCGAGTCCTCTTGTTGTAGCCACGCGTTCTGGGAAACAAACTCACTCAGAAGGACCATGCAGGTAGTGGAGTGCAGTTTCTTACACCAGCGGGCCCAAGGCAGAGTCTTCTCTTAGCCAAGGACCCCGACCAGCATTCGTGAAAATCTTTTATACCTCAGGGGTATGTGTCTGAACCCACCACCCCAAATTCCTTGAGACTTACCTAAACAAAGGAAGGGTAAAGACAATCCCGATAACCCCATCATTCATGTGTTATAAGACGAGATACACAGTGGACATTTATTCACAGGCCTGTGGTCATATCCTGATACACATAATGGAACTGATGGCTTTGTTCTGTGACAGAGATAATTAGCATATTCTTTTAGGCCACGGAGAGTCCAAGTACAAGCCCCAAAGGCTGTTTTATCCGGGTGTGTGTGTGTGTGTGTGCGCGCGCGCGCGCGGGCGGGCGGGCGCCTGCGTGTGTGTGTGTGCGTGTCCGGTTTTCCATTGGTATGCCCCTTCTATAGACACCGGGCACAAAGTTCAGAGTCCATTGGGAGGGTGACCGTGCGTGTAGCCTCATGTTCGCAGCCTGGCCTAAGATGGAGTCTAGCTCTGTCTGTTTCCTCCTTCACTCTAGCTTCCATCTGCAGAGCTTCAGGCACAGGGCCTTTTGAGTTCTCCGTCAGAAGGGCAAGAGATGGTGGCAAATGTCCCCCCAGAGAGGGTTGTCCCCTCTGACAGAGCTTCCGATATCGGAGGCAACTCAGAAAACTTCAGGATCCAGTCCCACTTTCGGGGGAAGCACCACAGGCAAAGGACCAAACACACGTGGCCCAGGAATCTCCCATCCAGAAGTGGATATCTCCGTTTCACAGAAACATCCTCTGGGCCCCTAAGGAACGTATGGAAATCACTCTCTCGCCAAGGAGAGAAGAATCCTCACTGAGAGTTTCTGAAGTCTGGAAGGACCAGGTAGAGAGAAAAAGAGAAACGATTCTATTCTGCTGACAGGGGCATTATTGTTTGAAGCGACCAAGTGGATGTCCGTCTTTTCCAATTCCCATTTTAAACATTGTGTCCTTTCCGGTCCTTTGTGGTCTCTTTGGATCTGGAAAGCAACAGAGTTAACGGTAAGGTCCTTTTTTTTTTTTTTTTATGATTATGATTATTTTTCCCCCCTGCCTGTCTGCCTGTCCCTCCCCCTCTTCTCTCTGTCTCTCGCGCTTTTCACTCAGGTTAGGGAATTCACAACAACAACAACAAAAGTAGTGAGAAATCTGTATTTCTGCAGGTCAGGAAGCAACAGGTAAGAACTAGACATGGAACACAACAGGCTGGTTCCAAATAGGGTAAGGAGTCCATCAAGGCTCTCTATCATCACCCTGCTTATTTAACTTATATGCCGAGTACAGCATCACGAGACACGCTGGGCTGGATGAAGCACAAGCTGGAATCAAAATGGCTGGGAGAAATAGCAATCCCCTCAGCTATGCAGATGACACCACCCTTATGGCAGAAATGAAGTATAGAGTGGGTTTACAAAGTCGTGCTCGTTTCGGGTTTTCAGATTCTTTTCCCTCAGAGGTGAATCCAAAGTAGGAAGCCTACATTTCCTGTGCTGCCTAGTAGGTGCTTGTGGATTGTATGATGTACATGTCGTATGTGTACACGTTCAACCCGACCTCCTAAGTGGACCGTCCTGCCCCTCCCCGCCCCAACGTATTTTCGTCAAGAAGTCAGGCATCCATTTGAGCATCCTACTCCTCAGGTCATCCGATCCCATGGAAGAAGTCAATCCTCCCGTTTTTCCATCGGTCCTCTACACGTCGCCTGATGATGATGGGGGGTGACTGGAAGACTGACAGTTCTGAAGAATTTTGCAAGAGATTCGGTGAAGGCTCCTAGGATTTGCTCAGTGAAGTGGGTGGCGTGTCAACCACTAGGGACCGTGGAAGGTATGCCCCAAGTGGCACACAGCGTTTGCTTCCACCTTCCACAGAGAAAGCTCTACCTAGCATACCAAGGATGCTTGACCACGCACCCGCCCCGCCCCCCCCCCCCAGGTGACAGGCGTGACGGGTCAGACTGTAGAAATCTTCCTGTCAAGGGTGTATTAACAGGCAGAGGCACCTTAGAGGCACCCTGTCCTGTGAATCTGGAGGTGGGGAGGAAGGGGCAGAGGGACGATGAAGAAGGGAAGGAGAAAGTGAGGGACAGGGACACCACACAGTGTGTGTGGGGGGCGTGTCTGTGCCGTGTGTGGGTTCCACGTGGGTGTGTGCGCCTGTGGGTGCGGGTGTGAGGGGAGGCGGGCAGAGGCAGAGGCAGGGAGACACACAGCCAGGTCAAGGACAACATAATGTGTGTGGGGGGAGGGGCGGGGGTGGGTGGGTGCGTGCGTGCGTGGTGTGTGCGTGGGGGGGATGGCGCACAGGACCGTGTGTGAAGGAGGGCAGTGTGTGGGGGGCAAGTGGGTGTGTGGGGGGGTGTCTGTGCTGTGTGCGGGTGCCACGTGGTTGTTAAGCGGGGGGGGGGGGGGGCGGGCAGAGAGACACACACACCCGGGCCAAGGACAACGTACTGTGTGGCGGAGGGGGCGGGGGGTGGGTGGGAGTGTGGGTGCGGGGTGTGTGCGTGTGTGCGGTGCCCCATAGGACCGTGGGGGGGGCAGTGTGTGTGTGGGGGTGTGGGTCTGTGCTGTGTGCAGGTCCCACGTAAGTGTGAGTGAGGGGAGGGGCAGAGGCAGAGGCAGAGAGACACAGCCAGGCCAAGGACAACATAGTTTGGGGGAGGGTCGGGGTGGGAGGTGCGAGTGTGCGTGCGGGGTGTGTGCGTGTGTGCGATGGCGCCTAGGACTGTGCGTGGGGGCGGGCAGTGTGTTGGGGGGTGGTGTGTCTGTGCTGTGTGCGGGTGCCACGTGGGTGTGTGCGCCTGTGGGTGCGGGTGTGGGGGAGGGGAGCGGGCAGTGACAGCGGCAGAGAGAGACAGCCAGGCCAAGGACAACGTAGTGTGTGGGGGAGGGGGCGGGGGGTGGGAGTGTGGGTGTGGGGTGTGTGCGTGTGTGCGGTGGCCCATAGGACCGTGGGGGGGGCAGTGTGTGTGTGGGGGGGGGTGTCTGTGCTGTGTGCAGGTCCCACGGAGGTGTGAGTGGGGGGAGGGGCAGAGGCAGAGGCAGAGAGACACAGCCAGGCCAAGGACAACGTAGTTTGGGGGAGGGTCGGGGTGGGGGGTGCGAGTGTGCGTGCGGGGTGTGTGCGTGTGTGCGATGGCGCATCGGACCGTGTGTGGGGTGTTGCGTGTGTGCGACGGCGCATAGGACCGTGTGTGGGGTGTTGTGTCTGTGCTGTGTGCGAATGCCACGGGGGTGTGTCCGGGTGTGGGGGGGGCGGGCAGTGACAGAGGCAGAGAGAGACAGCCAGGCCAAGGGCAACGTAGTGTGTGTGGGCGGGGTCGGGGTGCGGGGTGGGAGTGTGCGTGCAGGGTGTGTGCGGAGGCGCCTAGGACCGTGCGGGGGGGCGGGCAGTGTGTGGGGGGTGTTGTGTCTGTGCTGTGTGCGGGTGCCACGTGGGTGTGTGCGCCTGTGGGTGCGGGTGTGGGGGAGGGGAGCGGGCAGTGACAGCGGCAGAGAGAGACAGCCAGGCCAAGGACAACGTCGTGTGTGGGGGAGGGGGCGGGGGGGTGGGAGTGTGGGTGCGGGGTGTGTGCGGTGGCCCATAGGACCGTGGTGGGGGCAGTGTGTGTGTGTGGGGGGGGTGTCTGTGCTGTGTGCAGGTCCCACGGAGGTGTGAGTGGGGGGAGGGGCAGAGGCAGAGGCAAAGAGACACAGCCAGGCCAAGGACAACATAGTGTGGGGGGGGCGGGGCGGGGGGTGGGAGTGTGGGTGCGGGGTGTGTGCGATGGCACATAGGACCGTGTGTGTAGGGGGGCAGTGGGGGGGGGGTATTGTGTCTGTGCTGTGTGCGAATGCCACGGGGGTGTGTGCGCCTGTGGGTGCGGGTGTGGGAGGGGCGGGCAGTGACAGAGGCAGAGAGAGACAGCCAGGCCAAGGACAACGTAGTGTGGGTGGGCGGGTTCGGGGTGCGGGGTGGGGAGTGTGCGTGCGGGGTGTGTGCGTGTTGTGCGGAGGCGCCTAGGACCGCGCGCGGGGGGCAGTGTGTGTGTAGGGGTGTGTGTCTCTGCTGTGTGCGGGTGCCACGTGGGTGTGAGGGGGGCGGCGGGCAGAGAGACACACAGCCAGGCCAAGGACAACATAGTGTGTGGAGGGGGAGGGGCGGGGGTGGGTGGGGGTGTGTCTGTGCTGTGTGCGGGTGCCACGTGGTTGTTAAGGGGGGGCGGGCAGAGAGACACACAGCCAGGCCAAGGACGACATAGTGTGTGGGGGAAGGGCGGGGGTGAGAAGGAGTGTGGGTGCCGGGTGTGTGCGTGTGTGCGGTGGCCCATAGGACCGTGTGGGGGAGGGCAGTGTGTGTGTGGGGGGGTGTCTGTGCTGTGTGCAGGTCCCACGTAGTTGTGAGTGGGGGGAGGGGCAGAGGCAGAGGCAGGGGCACACACAGCCAGGCCAAGGACAACATAGTGGGGGGGGGTCGGGGGGGGTGGGAGTGTGCCTGCGGGGTGTGTGCCTGTGTGCGGTGGCGCATAGGGCCGTGTGTGTAGGGGGCCAGTGTCGGGGTGGTGGTGTGTCTGTGCGCCACGTGGGTGTGTGGGGGGGCAGGCAGAGAGAGCCAGTCCAAGGACAACGCTGTGTGTGTGTGTGAGTGGGTGTGGCCGGCGTGTGTGCGGGTGCTGCGTAGGGCCGTGGGGGAGTGCGTGCGCTGTGTGTGTACGCGTTGGGGGCGTGGGCAGCGTGTGTAGGTGGTGCAGGCAGAGACAGAAAGCCACAGTCAGCAAAGGACAACGTGCACGGATATTCTTCTGAATATTTGCTTGTGTTTTCTGAGCTCATCACCTCCGGGATCAAGCTCACTCCCGTGCAACGGGAGTCTGCCCCCCTCACCTCAGCCACCACCAGCCAGCACCTGTCTTGGGCAGACAAGGGAGTGTTCCGATTTGGCCGGCGCGGGGGGGGGGGGGGGCGTGGCGGAGGAGTGGGGTGGGTGCGCAGGGTTTCGTTGTCACGAGGCGAACTTTGACCCTTGTGTTCTGCCCCTGAACCTCACTGGAGCGACTGGACCCGCGTGACCTGTCACGTCTTGGTTTCAACATCTTTGGCGGGAGAACTAAGATTCCCCCATGCGAAGTGACCAGGCCAGAGAGAAGGAAGTCGATTCCCTTGGGATCCAATGCCCGTTTTCTGGAATCCAGTTAAGTTTCGTCAAGATTTCCCACCCAAACCGAAAAGCCGAAGTGGCTACCCATCCCCGCCCCCTTGACCTCTGTCCCAAGGTGCCCCACCCACACTGCCTCCTTCCACAGCCTCAAGGCTTTCAAGAGTTAGCCGGCCCGGGCCGGCTCCATCCGTGGTCGCCCCGCCCCAAGACCCTCTGAAAAAGCGCCCGACCCCCAACCAGCTATCCAGTGAGCCAGCCCCAGCATAGGAGCTTAGTGGGCGACCGACGGGGACTCGTTGCCAGACGGAGCCCATCCTAGTTCGCGTTTCTCCACTCAGTCAACGGCGCAGACAGGAGAACGGGATCCGCCCACACTTCTCGAGAACGTCCCTGGGCGAGGGATGACGGACGCACGGACGGACGGGACGGGAAGGATTCTTGACTCCCCACCCACGGAGCAGCGGAATGCACTCCCATCCGAGGGGGATCGCAGGCCCACGTCAGACGGTGTGAGCACACGCCCCAGAACAACAACTCGCCAGCATCCCCGTCCGTGTCCTCGTCATCATCTTTGGGCACGCCAGGAGAAAGCCCTTTTGTGACCCGGACGACGGCTCTTTCGGCAAAAGCAACGTTGAGCAACGGCACAAATGAAGACACTTGGATTTGAAACGACGCGTTCACATTGCAGCGCCTCAAGAGCAAAAGCACGCACTCGTCCCTCACATAACCGCAACCAACAAACCCGACGCACCTGAAAAAGAAAACGCAAACGGAAGAGAACGGGTCGATCTGGCGGCTCGGTCCGCCCAGACCAGATCAACTCCGGAAGGCAGGGCGAGCCGAGAGACCACTCGGGTGAGGTCGAGCGGGATCAACACGGCAGCTCGGGGGCAGAGGTCGCGAGTGGGAGAGGTCCGTCCGGGTGCTCGACCCGCGGGCGCTGGCCGCTCTGCGGCCCAGAGAGGGAAGGAGGGGGGGAGGGGCAGACTCCCTGACAGCCGGGCGATGCGCGCGCGCCGGCGGCTCGGCGGCACAGGTCGCGAGTGGGGGAGGCCCGGCCGGCAGGTGGACACGCGGGCACCGCCAGCTCGGCGGCAGAGTGAGGAAAGGGGGGGAGGGGCAGACACCTAGACAGCCGGGCGACGCGCGCGCGCTGGCGGCTCGTGACCAGAGGTCGCGTGTAGGGGAGCACCGGCCGGCAGGTGGACCCGCGGGCACCGCCAGCTCGGCGGCAGAGTGAGGGAAGGAGGGGGAGGGGCGGATTCCAAGCCAGGCGGGCGACGCGCGCGCGCTGGCGTCTCGTCACCAGAGATCGCGAGTGCGAGAGGCCCGGCCGGCAGGTGGACACGCGGGCACCGCCGGCTCGGCGGCAGAGTCAGGGAAGTGGGGGGAGGGGATAGAGCCCCGTCGGGCTCGTCGACCCGCGGCTCCTGGCGGCTCTGCGGCCGAGTTAGGGAAGGAGGGGGGGAGGGGCAGACTCCCTGACAGCCGGGCGATGCGCGCGCGCCGGCGGCTCGGCGGCACAGGTCGCGAGTGGGGGAGGCCCGGCCGGCAGGTGGACACGCGGGCACCGCCAGCTCGGCGGCAGAGTGAGGAAAGGGGGGGCGGGGCAGACACCTCGACAGCCGGGCGACGCGCGCGCGCTGGCGGCTCGTCACCAGAGGTCGCGAGTGCGAGAGGCCCGGCCGGCAGGTGGACACGGGGGCACCGCCGGCTCGGCGGCAGAGTCAGGGAAGTGGGGGGAGGGGATAGAGCCCCGTCGGGCTCGTCGACCCGCGGCTCCTGGCGGCTCTGCGGCCGAGTTGGGGAAGGAGGGGGGGAGGGGCAGACTCCCTGACAGCCGGGCGATGCGCGCGCGCCGGCGGCTCGGCGGCACAGGTCGCGAGTGGGGGAGGCCCGGCCGGCAGGTGGACACGCGGGCACCGCCAGCTCGGCGGCAGAGTGAGGAAAGGGGGGGCGGGGCAGACACCTCGACAGCCGGGCGACGCGCGCGCGCTGGCGGCTCGTCACCAGAGGTCGCGAGTGCGACAGGCCCGGCCGGCAGGTGGACACGCGGGCACCCGCAGCTCGTCGGCAGGGTTAGGGAAGGGGGGGGAGGGGATAGAGCCCCGTCCGGCTGGTCGACCCGCGGGCACTGCCAGGCGGGCGACGGGCGCGCGCTGGCGGCTGGGCGGGCGAGGTCGCCAGTGGGAGAGGCCCGGCCGGCAGGTGCCCGCGGGCAACGCCAGCTGGGCGGCAGAGTGAGGGGAGGAGCGGGGGAGGGGCAGACAGCCTGACAGCCGGGCGACGGGCGCGCGCTGGCGGCTCGGCGGGCGAGGTCGCGAGTGGGAGAGCCCCGGTCGCAGGTGGCCCCGCGGGCACCCGCAGCTCGTCGACAGAGTTAGGGAAGTGGGGGGAGGGGATAGAGCCCCGTCGGGCTCGTCGACCCGCGGCTCCTGGCGGCTCTGCGGCCGAGTTAGGGAAGGAGGGGGGGAGGGGCAGACTCCCTGACAGCCGGGCGATGCGCGCGCGCCGGCGGCTCGGCGGCACAGGTCGCGAGTGGGGGAGGCCCGGCCGGCAGGTGGACACGCGGGCACCGCCAGCTCGGCGGCAGAGTGAGGAAAGGGGGGGGAGGGGCAGACACCTAGACAGCCGGGCGACGCGCGCGCGCCGGCGGCTCGTGACCAGAGGTCGCGTGTATGGGAGCACCGGCCGGCAGGTGGACCCGCGGGCAGCGCCAGCTCGGCGGCAGAGTGAGGGAAGGAGGGGGAGGGGCGGATTCCAAGCCAGGCGGGCGACGCGCGCGCGCTGGCGTCTCGTCACCAGAGATCGCGAGTGCGAGAGGCCCGGCCGGCAGGTGGACACGCGGGCACCGCCGGCTCGGCGGCAGAGTCAGGGAAGTGGGGGGAGGGGATAGAGCCCCGTCGGGCTCGTCGACCCGCGGCTCCTGGCGGCTCTGCGGCCGAGTTGGGGAAGGAGGGGGGGAGGGGCAGACTCCCTGACAGCCGGGCGATGCGCGCGCGCCGGCGGCTCGGCGGCACAGGTCGCGAGTGGGGGAGGCCCGGCCGGCAGGTGGACACGCGGGCACCGCCAGCTCGGCGGCAGAGTGAGGAAAGGGGGGGCGGGGCAGACACCTCGACAGCCGGGCGACGCGCGCGCGCTGGCGGCTCGTCACCAGAGGTCGCGAGTGCGAGAGGCCAGGCCGGCAGGTGGACACGCGGGCACCCGCAGCTCGTCGGCAGGGTTAGGGAAGGGGGGGAGGGGATAGAGCCCCGTCCGGCTGGTCGACCCGCGGGCACTGCCAGGCGGGCGACGGGCGCGCGCTGGCGGCTGGGCGGGCGAGGTCGCCAGTGGGAGAGGCCCGGCCGGCAGGTGCCCGCGGGCAACGCCAGCTGGGCGGCAGAGTGAGGGGAGGAGCGGGGGAGGGGCCGACAGCCTGACAGCCGGGCGACGGGCGCGCGCTGGCGGCTCGGCGGGCGAGGTCGCGAGTGGGAGAGCCCCGGTCGCAGGTGGCCCCGCGGGCACCCGCAGCTCGTCGACAGAGTTAGGGAAGTGGGGGGAGGGGATAGAGCCCCGTCGGGCTCGTCGACCCGCGGCTCCTGGCGGCTCTGCGGCCGAGTTAGGGAAGGAGGGGGAGAGGGGCAGACTCCCTGACAGCCGGGCGATGCGCGCGCGCCGGCGGCTCGGCGGCACAGGTCGCGAGTGGGGGAGGCCCGGCCGGCAGGTGGACACGCGGGCACCGCCAGCTCGGCGGCAGAGTGAGGAAAGGGGGGGGAGGGGCAGACACCTAGACAGCCGGGCGACGCGCGCGCGCCGGCGGCTCGTGACCAGAGGTCGCGTGTAGGGGAGCACCGGCCGGCAGGTGGACCCGCGGGCACCGCCAGCTCGGCGGCAGAGTGAGGGAAGGAGGGGGAGGGGCGGATTCCAAGCCAGGCGGGCGACGCGCGCGCGCTGGCGTCTCGTCACCAGAGATCGCGAGTGCGAGAGGCCCGGCCGGCAGGTGGACACGCGGGCACCGCCGGCTCGGCGGCAGAGTCAGGGAAGTGGGGGGAGGGGTTAGAGCCCCGTCGGGCTCGTCGACCCGCGGCTCCTGGCGGCTCTGCGGCCGAGTTGGGGAAGGAGGGGGGGAGGGGCAGACTCCCTGACAGCCGGGCGATGCGCGCGCGCCGGCGGCTCGGCGGCACAGGTCGCGAGTGGGGGAGGCCCGGCCGGCAGGTGGACACGCGGGCACCGCCGGCTCGGCGGCAGAGTCAGGGAAGTGGGGGGAGGGGATAGAGCCCCGTCGGGCTCGTCGACCCGCGGCTCCTGGCGGCTCTGCGGCCGAGTTGGGGAAGGAGGGGGGGAGGGGCAGACTCCCTGACAGCCGGGCGATGCGCGCGCGCCGGCGGCTCGGCGGCACAGGTCGCGAGTGGGGGAGGCCCGGCCGGCAGGTGGACACGCGGGCACCGCCAGCTCGGCGGCAGAGTGAGGAAAGGGGGGGCGGGGCAGACACCTCGACAGCCGGGCGATGCGCGCGCGCTGGCGGCTCGTCACCAGAGGTCGCGAGTGCGAGAGGCCCGGCCGGCAGGTGGACACGGGGGCACCGCCGGCTCGGCGGCAGAGTCAGGGAAGTGGGGGGAGGGGATAGAGCCCCGTCGGGCTCGTCGACCCGCGGCTCCTGGCGGCTCTGCGGCCGAGTTGGGGAAGGAGGGGGGGAGGGGCAGACTCCCTGACAGCCGGGCGATGCGCGCGCGCCGGCGGCTCGGCGGCACAGGTCGCGAGTGGGGGAGGCCCGGCCGGCAGGTGGACACGCGGGCACCGCCAGCTCGGCGGCAGAGTGAGGAAAGGGGGGGCGGGGCAGACACCTCGACAGCCGGGCGACGCGCGCGCGCTGGCGGCTCGTCACCAGAGGTCGGGAGTGCGAGAGGCCAGGCCGGCAGGTGTACACGCGGGCACCCGCAGCTCGTCGGCAGGGTTAGGGAAGGGGGGGAGGGGATAGAGCCCCGTCCGGCTGGTCGACCCGCGGGCACTGCCAGGCGGGCGACGGGCGCGCGCTGGCGGCTGGGCGGGCGAGGTCGCCAGTGGGAGAGGCCCGGCCGGCAGGTGCCCGCGGGCAACGCCAGCTGGGCGGCAGAGTGAGGGGAGGAGCGGGGGAGGGGCAGACAGCCTGACAGCCGGGCGACGGGCGCGCGCTGGCGGCTCGGCGGGCGAGGTCGCGAGTGGGAGAGCCCCGGTCGCAGGTGGCCCCGCGGGCACCCGCAGCTCGTCGACAGAGTTAGGGAAGTGGGGGGAGGGGATAGAGCCCCGTCGGGCTCGTCGACCCGCGGCTCCTGGCGGCTCTGCGGCCGAGTTAGGGAAGGAGGGGGAGAGGGGCAGACTCCCTGACAGCCGGGCGATGCGCGCGCGCCGGCGGCTCGGCGGCACAGGTCGCGAGTGGGGGAGGCCCGGCCGGCAGGTGGACACGCGGGCACCGCCAGCTCGGCGGCAGAGTGAGGAAAGGGGGGGGAGGGGCAGACACCTCGACAGCCGGGCGACGCGCGCGCGCCGGCGGCTCGTGACCAGAGGTCGCGTGTATGGGAGCACCGGCCGGCAGGTGGACCCGCGGGCAGCGCCAGCTCGGCGGCAGAGTGAGGGAAGGAGGGGGAGGGGCGGATTCCAAGCCAGGCGGGCGACGCGCGCGCGCTGGCGTCTCGTCACCAGAGATCGCGAGTGCGAGAGGCCCGGCCGGCAGGTGGACACGCGGGCACCGCCGGCTCGGCGGCAGAGTCAGGGAAGTGGGGGGAGGGGATAGAGCCCCGTCGGGCTCGTCGACCCGCGGCTCCTGGCGGCTCTGCGGCCGAGTTGGGGAAGGAGGGGGGGAGGGGCAGACTCCCTGACAGCCGGGCGATGCGCGCGCGCCGGCGGCTCGGCGGCACAGGTCGCGAGTGGGGGAGGCCCGGCCGGCAGGTGGACACGCGGGCACCGCCAGCTCGGCGGCAGAGTGAGGAAAGGGGGGGCGGGGCAGACACCTCGACAGCCGGGCGACGCGCGCGCGCTGGCGGCTCGTGACCAGAGGTCGCGAGTGCGACAGGCCCGGCCGGCAGGTGGACCCGCGGGCACCGCCAGCTCGGCGGCAGAGTGAAGGAAGGAGGGGGAGGGGCGGATTCCAAGCCAGGCGGGCGACGCGCGCGCGCTGGCGTCTCGTCACCAGAGATCGCGAGTGCGAGAGGCCCGGCCGGCAGGTGGACACGCGGGCACCGCCGGCTCGGCGGCAGAGTCAGGGAAGTGGGGGGAGGGGATAGAGCCCCGTCCGGCTGGTCGACCCGCGGGCACTGCCAGGCGGGCGACGGGCGCGCGCTGGCGGCTGGGCGGGCGAGGTCGCCAGTGGGAGAGGCCCGGCCGGCAGGTGCCCGCGGGCAACGCCAGCTGGGCGGCAGAGTGAGGGGAGGAGCGGGGGAGGGGCAGACAGCCTGACAGCCGGGCGACGGGCGCGCGCTGGCGGCTCGGCGGGCGAGGTCGCGAGTGGGAGAGCCCCGGTCGCAGGTGGCCCCGCGGGCACCCGCAGCTCGTCGACAGAGTTAGGGAAGTGGGGGGAGGGGATAGAGCCCCGTCGGGCTCGTCGACCCGCGGCTCCTGGCGGCTCTGCGGCCGAGTTAGGGAAGGAGGGGGGGAGGGGCAGACTCCCTGACAGCCGGGCGATGCGCGCGCGCCGGCGGCTCGGCGGCACAGGTCGCGAGTGGGGGAGGCCCGGCCGGCAGGTGGACACGCGGGCACCGCCAGCTCGGCGGCAGAGTGAGGAAAGGGGGGGGAGGGGCAGACACCTAGACAGCCGGGCGACGCGCGCGCGCCGGCGGCTCGTGACCAGAGGTCGCGTGTATGGGAGCACCGGCCGGCAGGTGGACCCGCGGGCAGCGCCAGCTCGGCGGCAGAGTGAGGGAAGGAGGGGGAGGGGCGGATTCCAAGCCAGGCGGGCGACGCGCGCGCGCTGGCGTCTCGTCACCAGAGATCGCGAGTGCGAGAGGCCCGGCCGGCAGGTGGACACGCGGGCACCGCCGGCTCGGCGGCAGAGTCAGGGAAGTGGGGGGAGGGGATAGAGCCCCGTCGGGCTCGTCGACCCGCGGCTCCTGGCGGCTCTGCGGCCGAGTTGGGGAAGGAGGGGGGGAGGGGCAGACTCCCTGACAGCCGGGCGATGCGCGCGCGCCGGCGGCTCGGCGGCACAGGTCGCGAGTGGGGGAGGCCCGGCCGGCAGGTGGACACGCGGGCACCGCCAGCTCGGCGGCAGAGTGAGGAAAGGGGGGGCGGGGCAGACACCTCGACAGCCGGGCGACGCGCGCGCGCTGGCGGCTCGTCACCAGAGGTCGCGAGTGCGAGAGGCCCGGCCGGCAGGTGGACACGCGGGCACCGCCAGCTCGGCGGCAGAGTCAGGGAAGTGGGGGGAGGGGATAGAGCCCCGTCGGGCTCGTCGACCCGCGGCTCCTGGCGGCTCTGCGGCCGAGTTAGGGAAGGAGGGGGGAGGGGCAGACTCCCTGACAGCCGGGCGATGCGCGCGCGCCGGCGGCTCGGCGGCACAGGTCGCGAGTGGGGGAGGCCCGGCCGGCAGGTGGACACGCGGGCACCGCCAGCTCGGCGGCAGAGTGAGGAAAGGGGGGGCGGGGCAGACACCTCGACAGCCGGGCGACGCGCGCGCGCTGGCGGCTCGTCACCAGAGGTCGCGAGTGCGAGAGGCCAGGCCGGCAGGTGGACACGCGGGCACCCGCAGCTCGTCGGCAGGGTTAGGGAAGGGGGGGAGGGGATAGAGCCCCGTCCGGCTGGTCGACCCGCGGGCACTGCCAGGCGGGCGACGGGCGCGCGCTGGCGGCTGGGCGGGCGAGGTCGCCAGTGGGAGAGGCCCGGCCGGCAGGTGCCCGCGGGCAACGCCAGCTGGGCGGCAGAGTGAGGGGAGGAGCGGGGGAGGGGCAGACAGCCTGACAGCCGGGCGACGGGCGCGCGCTGGCGGCTCGGCGGGCGAGGTCGCGAGTGGGAGAGCCCCGGTCGCAGGTGGACCCGCGGGCACCCGCAGCTCGTCGACAGAGCTAGGGAAGTGGGGGGAGGGGATAGAGCCCCGTCGGGCTCGTCGACCCGCGGCTCCTGGCGGCTCTGCGGCCGAGTTAGGGAAGGAGGGGGGGAGGGGCAGACTCCCTGACAGCCGGGCGATGCGCGCGCGCTGGCGGCTCGGCGGCACAGGTCGCGAGTGGGGGAGGCCCGGCCGGCAGGTGGACACGCGGGCACCGCCAGCTCGGCGGCAGAGTGAGGAAAGGGGGGGGAGGGGCAGACACCTAGACAGCCGGGCGACGCGCGCGCGCCGGCGGCTCGTGACCAGAGGTCGCGTGTAGGGGAGCACCGGCCGGCAGGTGGACCCGCGGGCACCGCCAGCTCGGCGGCAGAGTGAGGGAAGGAGGGGGAGGGGCGGATTCCAAGCCAGGCGGGCGACGCGCGCGCGCTGGCGTCTCGTCACCAGAGATCGCGAGTGCGAGAGGCCCGGCCGGCAGGTGGACACGCGGGCACCGCCGGCTTGGCGGCAGAGTCAGGGAAGTGGGGGGAGGGGATAGAGCCCCGTCGGGCTCGTCGACCCGCGGCTCCTGGCGGCTCTGCGGCCGAGTTGGGGAAGGAGGGGGGGAGGGGCAGACTCCCTGACAGCCGGGCGATGCGCGCGCGCCGGCGGCTCGGCGGCACAGGTCGCGAGTGGGGGAGGCCCGGCCGGCAGGTGGACACGCGGGCACCGCCAGCTCGGCGGCAGAGTGAGGAAAGGGGGGGCGGGGCAGACACCTCGACAGCCGGGCGACGCGCGCGCGCTGGCGGCTCGTCACCAGAGGTCGCGAGTGCGACAGGCCAGGCCGGCAGGTGGACACGCGGGCACCCGCAGCTCGTCGGCAGGGTTAGGGAAGGGGGGGAGGGGATAGAGCCCCGTCCGGCTGGTCGACCCGCGGGCACTGCCAGGCGGGCGACGGGCGCGCGCTGGCGGCTGGGCGGGCGAGGTCGCCAGTGGGAGAGGCCCGGCCGGCAGGTGCCCGCGGGCAACGCCAGCTGGGCGGCAGAGTGAGGGGAGGAGCGGGGGAGGGGCAGACAGCCTGACAGCCGGGCGACGGGCGCGCGCTGGCGGCTCGGCGGGCGAGGTCGCGAGTGGGAGAGCCCCGGTCGCAGGTGGCCCCGCGGGCACCCGCAGCTCGTCGACAGAGTTAGGGAAGTGGGGGGAGGGGATAGAGCCCCGTCGGGCTCGTCGACCCGCGGCTCCTGGCGGCTCTGCGGCCGAGTTAGGGAAGGAGGGGGGGAGGGGCAGACTCCCTGACAGCCGGGCGATGCGCGCGCGCCGGCGGCTCGGCGGCACAGGTCGCGAGTGGGGGAGGCCCGGCCGGCAGGTGGACACGCGGGCACCGCCAGCTCGGCGGCAGAGTGAGGAAAGGGGGGGGAGGGGCAGACACCTAGACAGCCGGGCGACGCGCGCGCGCCGGCGGCTCGTGACCAGAGGTCGCGTGTATGGGAGCACCGGCCGGCAGGTGGACCCGCGGGCAGCGCCAGCTCGGCGGCAGAGTGAGGGAAGGAGGGGGAGGGGCGGATTCCAAGCCAGGCGGGCGACGCGCGCGCGCTGGCGTCTCGTCACCAGAGATCGCGAGTGCGAGAGGCCCGGCCGGCAGGTGGACACGCGGGCACCGCCGGCTCGGCGGCAGAGTCAGGGAAGTGGGGGGAGGGGATAGAGCCCCGTCGGGCTCGTCGACCCGCGGCTCCTGGCGGCTCTGCGGCCGAGTTGGGGAAGGAGGGAGGGAGGGGCAGACTCCCTGACAGCCGGGCGATGCGCGCGCGCCGGCGGCTCGGCGGCACAGGTCGCGAGTGGGGGAGGCCCGGCCGGCAGGTGGACACGCGGGCACCGCCAGCTCGGCGGCAGAGTGAGGAAAGGGGGGGCGGGGCAGACACCTCGACAGCCGGGCGACGCGCGCGCGCTGGCGGCTCGTCACCAGAGGTCGCGAGTGCGAGAGGCCAGGCCGGCAGGTGGACACGCGGGCACCCGCAGCTCGTCGGCAGGGTTAGGGAAGGGGGGGAGGGGATAGAGCCCCGTCCGGCTGGTCGACCCGCGGGCACTGCCAGGCGGGCGACGGGCGCGCGCTGGCGGCTGGGCGGGCGAGGTCGCCAGTGGGAGAGGCCCGGCCGGCAGGTGCCCGCGGGCAACGCCAGCTGGGCGGCAGAGTGAGGGGAGGAGCGGGGGAGGGGCAGACAGCCTGACAGCCGGGCGACGGGCGCGCGCTGGCGGCTCGGCGGGCGAGGTCGCGAGTGGGAGAGCCCCGGTCGCAGGTGGCCCCGCGGGCACCCGCAGCTCGTCGACAGAGTTAGGGAAGTGGGGGGAGGGGATAGAGCCCCGTCGGGCTCGTCGACCCGCGGCTCCTGGCGGCTCTGCGGCCGAGTTAGGGAAGGAGGGGGGGAGGGGCAGACTCCCTGACAGCCGGGCGATGCGCGCGCGCCGGCGGCTCGGCGGCACAGGTCGCGAGTGGGGGAGGCCCGGCCGGCAGGTGGACACGCGGGCACCGCCAGCTCGGCGGCAGAGTGAGGAAAGGGGGGGGAGGGGCAGACACCTAGACAGCCGGGCGACGCGCGCGCGCCGGCGGCTCGTGACCAGAGGTCGCGTGTATGGGAGCACCGGCCGGCAGGTGGACCCGCGGGCAGCGCCAGCTCGGCGGCAGAGTGAGGGAAGGAGGGGGAGGGGCGGATTCCAAGCCAGGCGGGCGACGCGCGCGCGCTGGCGTCTCGTCACCAGAGATCGCGAGTGCGAGAGGCCCGGCCGGCAGGTGGACACGCGGGCACCGCCGGCTCGGCGGCAGAGTCAGGGAAGTGGGGGGAGGGGATAGAGCCCCGTCGGGCTCGTCGACCCGCGGCTCCTGGCGGCTCTGCGGCCGAGTTGGGGAAGGAGGGGGGGAGGGGCAGACTCCCTGACAGCCGGGCGATGCGCGCGCGCCGGCGGCTCGGCGGCACAGGTCGCGAGTGGGGGAGGCCCGGCCGGCAGGTGGACACGCGGGCACCGCCAGCTCGGCGGCAGAGTGAGGAAAGGGGGGGCGGGGCAGACACCTCGACAGCCGGGCGACGCGCGCGCGCTGGCGGCTCGTCACCAGAGGTCGCGAGTGCGAGAGGCCCGGCCGGCAGGTGGACACGCGGGCACCGCCAGCTCGGCGGCAGAGTCAGGGAAGTGGGGGGAGGGGATAGAGCCCCGTCGGGCTCGTCGACCCGCGGCTCCTGGCGGCTCTGCGGCCGAGTTAGGGAAGGAGGGGGGGAGGGGCAGACTCCCTGACAGCCGGGCGATGCGCGCGCGCCGGCGGCTCGGCGGCACAGGTCGCGAGTGGGGGAGGCCCGGCCGGCAGGTGGACACGCGGGCACCGCCAGCTCGGCGGCAGAGTGAGGAAAGGGGGGGCGGGGCAGACACCTCGACAGCCGGGCGACGCGCGCGCGCTGGCGGCTCGTCACCAGAGGTCGCGAGTGCGAGAGGCCAGGCCGGCAGGTGGACACGCGGGCACCCGCAGCTCGTCGGCAGGGTTAGGGAAGGGGGGGAGGGGATAGAGCCCCGTCCGGCTGGTCGACCCGCGGGCACTGCCAGGCGGGCGACGGGCGCGCGCTGGCGGCTGGGCGGGCGAGGTCGCCAGTGGGAGAGGCCCGGCCGGCAGGTGCCCGCGGGCAACGCCAGCTGGGCGGCAGAGTGAGGGGAGGAGCGGGGGAGGGGCAGACAGCCTGACAGCCGGGCGACGGGCGCGCGCTGGCGGCTCGGCGGGCGAGGTCGCGAGTGGGAGAGCCCCGGTCGCAGGTGGACCCGCGGGCACCCGCAGCTCGTCGACAGAGCTAGGGAAGTGGGGGGAGGGGATAGAGCCCCGTCGGGCTCGTCGACCCGCGGCTCCTGGCGGCTCTGCGGCCGAGTTAGGGAAGGAGGGGGGGAGGGGCAGACTCCCTGACAGCCGGGCGATGCGCGCGCGCTGGCGGCTCGGCGGCACAGGTCGCGAGTGGGGGAGGCCCGGCCGGCAGGTGGACACGCGGGCACCGCCAGCTCGGCGGCAGAGTGAGGAAAGGGGGGGGAGGGGCAGACACCTAGACAGCCGGGCGACGCGCGCGCGCCGGCGGCTCGTGACCAGAGGTCGCGTGTAGGGGAGCACCGGCCGGCAGGTGGACCCGCGGGCACCGCCAGCTCGGCGGCAGAGTGAGGGAAGGAGGGGGAGGGGCGGATTCCAAGCCAGGCGGGCGACGCGCGCGCGCTGGCGTCTCGTCACCAGAG
This sequence comes from Giraffa tippelskirchi, assembly GCF_054371585.1. Taxonomy (NCBI): domain Eukaryota; kingdom Metazoa; phylum Chordata; class Mammalia; order Artiodactyla; family Giraffidae; genus Giraffa; species Giraffa tippelskirchi. Next base: position 72,085,073 of record NC_137282.1, read on the forward strand.
ATCGCGAGTGCGAGAGGCCCGGCCGGCAGGTGGACACGCGGGCACCGCCGGCTTGGCGGCAGAGTCAGGGAAGTGGGGGGAGGGGATAGAGCCCCGTCGGGCTCGTCGACCCGCGGCTCCTGGCGGCTCTGCGGCCGAGTTGGGGAAGGAGGGGGGGAGGGGCAGACTCCCTGACAGCCGGGCGATGCGCGCGCGCCGGCGGCTCGGCGGCACAGGTCGCGAGTGGGGGAGGCCCGGCCGGCAGGTGGACACGCGGGCACCGCCAGCTCGGCGGCAGAGTGAGGAAAGGGGGGGCGGGGCAGACACCTCGACAGCCGGGCGACGCGCGCGCGCTGGCGGCTCGTCACCAGAGGTCGCGAGTGCGACAGGCCAGGCCGGCAGGTGGACACGCGGGCACCCGCAGCTCGTCGGCAGGGTTAGGGAAGGGGGGGAGGGGATAGAGCCCCGTCCGGCTGGTCGACCCGCGGGCACTGCCAGGCGGGCGACGGGCGCGCGCTGGCGGCTGGGCGGGCGAGGTCGCCAGTGGGAGAGGCCCGGCCGGCAGGTGCCCGCGGGCAACGCCAGCTGGGCGGCAGAGTGAGGGGAGGAGCGGGGGAGGGGCAGACAGCCTGACAGCCGGGCGACGGGCGCGCGCTGGCGGCTCGGCGGGCGAGGTCGCGAGTGGGAGAGCCCCGGTCGCAGGTGGCCCCGCGGGCACCCGCAGCTCGTCGACAGAGTTAGGGAAGTGGGGGGAGGGGATAGAGCCCCGTCGGGCTCGTCGACCCGCGGCTCCTGGCGGCTCTGCGGCCGAGTTAGGGAAGGAGGGGGGGAGGGGCAGACTCCCTGACAGCCGGGCGATGCGCGCGCGCCGGCGGCTCGGCGGCACAGGTCGCGAGTGGGGGAGGCCCGGCCGGCAGGTGGACACGCGGGCACCGCCAGCTCGGCGGCAGAGTGAGGAAAGGGGGGGGAGGGGCAGACACCTAGACAGCCGGGCGACGCGCGCGCGCCGGCGGCTCGTGACCAGAGGTCGCGTGTATGGGAGCACCGGCCGGCAGGTGGACCCGCGGGCAGCGCCAGCTCGGCGGCAGAGTGAGGGAAGGAGGGGGAGGGGCGGATTCCAAGCCAGGCGGGCGACGCGCGCGCGCTGGCGTCTCGTCACCAGAGATCGCGAGTGCGAGAGGCCCGGCCGGCAGGTGGACACGCGGGCACCGCCGGCTCGGCGGCAGAGTCAGGGAAGTGGGGGGAGGGGATAGAGCCCCGTCGGGCTCGTCGACCCGCGGCTCCTGGCGGCTCTGCGGCCGAGTTGGGGAAGGAGGGAGGGAGGGGCAGACTCCCTGACAGCCGGGCGATGCGCGCGCGCCGGCGGCTCGGCGGCACAGGTCGCGAGTGGGGGAGGCCCGGCCGGCAGGTGGACACGCGGGCACCGCCAGCTCGGCGGCAGAGTGAGGAAAGGGGGGGCGGGGCAGACACCTCGACAGCCGGGCGACGCGCGCGCGCTGGCGGCTCGTCACCAGAGGTCGCGAGTGCGAGAGGCCAGGCCGGCAGGTGGACACGCGGGCACCCGCAGCTCGTCGGCAGGGTTAGGGAAGGGGGGGAGGGGATAGAGCCCCGTCCGGCTGGTCGACCCGCGGGCACTGCCAGGCGGGCGACGGGCGCGCGCTGGCGGCTGGGCGGGCGAGGTCGCCAGTGGGAGAGGCCCGGCCGGCAGGTGCCCGCGGGCAACGCCAGCTGGGCGGCAGAGTGAGGGGAGGAGCGGGGGAGGGGCAGACAGCCTGACAGCCGGGCGACGGGCGCGCGCTGGCGGCTCGGCGGGCGAGGTCGCGAGTGGGAGAGCCCCGGTCGCAGGTGGCCCCGCGGGCACCCGCAGCTCGTCGACAGAGTTAGGGAAGTGGGGGGAGGGGATAGAGCCCCGTCGGGCTCGTCGACCCGCGGCTCCTGGCGGCTCTGCGGCCGAGTTAGGGAAGGAGGGGGGGAGGGGCAGACTCCCTGACAGCCGGGCGATGCGCGCGCGCCGGCGGCTCGGCGGCACAGGTCGCGAGTGGGGGAGGCCCGGCCGGCAGGTGGACACGCGGGCACCGCCAGCTCGGCGGCAGAGTGAGGAAAGGGGGGGCGGGGCAGACACCTCGACAGCCGGGCGACGCGCGCGCGCTGGCGGCTCGTCACCAGAGGTCGCGAGTGCGAGAGGCCCGGCCGGCAGGTGGACACGCGGGCACCGCCAGCTCGGCGGCAGAGTCAGGGAAGTGGGGGGAGGGGATAGAGCCCCGTCGGGCTCGTCGACCCGCGGCTCCTGGCGGCTCTGCGGCCGAGTTAGGGAAGGAGGGGGGGAGGGGCAGACTCCCTGACAGCCGGGCGATGCGCGCGCGCCGGCGGCTCGGCGGCACAGGTCGCGAGTGGGGGAGGCCCGGCCGGCAGGTGGACACGCGGGCACCGCCAGCTCGGCGGCAGAGTGAGGAAAGGGGGGGCGGGGCAGACACCTCGACAGCCGGGCGACGCGCGCGCGCTGGCGGCTCGTCACCAGAGGTCGCGAGTGCGAGAGGCCAGGCCGGCAGGTGGACACGCGGGCACCCGCAGCTCGTCGGCAGGGTTAGGGAAGGGGGGGAGGGGATAGAGCCCCGTCCGGCTGGTCGACCCGCGGGCACTGCCAGGCGGGCGACGGGCGCGCGCTGGCGGCTGGGCGGGCGAGGTCGCCAGTGGGAGAGGCCCGGCCGGCAGGTGCCCGCGGGCAACGCCAGCTGGGCGGCAGAGTGAGGGGAGGAGCGGGGGAGGGGCAGACAGCCTGACAGCCGGGCGACGGGCGCGCGCTGGCGGCTCGGCGGGCGAGGTCGCGAGTGGGAGAGCCCCGGTCGCAGGTGGACCCGCGGGCACCCGCAGCTCGTCGACAGAGCTAGGGAAGTGGGGGGAGGGGATAGAGCCCCGTCGGGCTCGTCGACCCGCGGCTCCTGGCGGCTCTGCGGCCGAGTTAGGGAAGGAGGGGGGGAGGGGCAGACTCCCTGACAGCCGGGCGATGCGCGCGCGCTGGCGGCTCGGCGGCACAGGTCGCGAGTGGGGGAGGCCCGGCCGGCAGGTGGACACGCGGGCACCGCCAGCTCGGCGGCAGAGTGAGGAAAGGGGGGGGAGGGGCAGACACCTAGACAGCCGGGCGACGCGCGCGCGCCGGCGGCTCGTGACCAGAGGTCGCGTGTAGGGGAGCACCGGCCGGCAGGTGGACCCGCGGGCACCGCCAGCTCGGCGGCAGAGTGAGGGAAGGAGGGGGAGGGGCGGATTCCAAGCCAGGCGGGCGACGCGCGCGCGCTGGCGTCTCGTCACCAGAGATCGCGAGTGCGAGAGGCCCGGCCGGCAGGTGGACACGCGGGCACCGCCGGCTTGGCGGCAGAGTCAGGGAAGTGGGGGGAGGGGATAGAGCCCCGTCGGGCTCGTCGACCCGCGGCTCCTGGCGGCTCTGCGGCCGAGTTGGGGAAGGAGGGGGGGAGGGGCAGACTCCCTGACAGCCGGGCGATGCGCGCGCGCCGGCGGCTCGGCGGCACAGGTCGCGAGTGGGGGAGGCCCGGCCGGCAGGTGGACACGCGGGCACCGCCAGCTCGGCGGCAGAGTGAGGAAAGGGGGGGCGGGGCAGACACCTCGACAGCCGGGCGACGCGCGCGCGCTGGCGGCTCGTCACCAGAGGTCGCGAGTGCGACAGGCCAGGCCGGCAGGTGGACACGCGGGCACCCGCAGCTCGTCGGCAGGGTTAGGGAAGGGGGGGAGGGGATAGAGCCCCGTCCGGCTGGTCGACCCGCGGGCACTGCCAGGCGGGCGACGGGCGCGCGCTGGCGGCTGGGCGGGCGAGGTCGCCAGTGGGAGAGGCCCGGCCGGCAGGTGCCCGCGGGCAACGCCAGCTGGGCGGCAGAGTGAGGGGAGGAGCGGGGGAGGGGCAGACAGCCTGACAGCCGGGCGACGGGCGCGCGCTGGCGGCTCGGCGGGCGAGGTCGCGAGTGGGAGAGCCCCGGTCGCAGGTGGCCCCGCGGGCACCCGCAGCTCGTCGACAGAGTTAGGGAAGTGGGGGGAGGGGATAGAGCCCCGTCGGGCTCGTCGACCCGCGGCTCCTGGCGGCTCTGCGGCCGAGTTAGGGAAGGAGGGGGGGAGGGGCAGACTCCCTGACAGCCGGGCGATGCGCGCGCGCCGGCGGCTCGGCGGCACAGGTCGCGAGTGGGGGAGGCCCGGCCGGCAGGTGGACACGCGGGCACCGCCAGCTCGGCGGCAGAGTGAGGAAAGGGGGGGGAGGGGCAGACACCTAGACAGCCGGGCGACGCGCGCGCGCCGGCGGCTCGTGACCAGAGGTCGCGTGTATGGGAGCACCGGCCGGCAGGTGGACCCGCGGGCAGCGCCAGCTCGGCGGCAGAGTGAGGGAAGGAGGGGGAGGGGCGGATTCCAAGCCAGGCGGGCGACGCGCGCGCGCTGGCGTCTCGTCACCAGAGATCGCGAGTGCGAGAGGCCCGGCCGGCAGGTGGACACGCGGGCACCGCCGGCTCGGCGGCAGAGTCAGGGAAGTGGGGGGAGGGGATAGAGCCCCGTCGGGCTCGTCGACCCGCGGCTCCTGGCGGCTCTGCGGCCGAGTTGGGGAAGGAGGGAGGGAGGGGCAGACTCCCTGACAGCCGGGCGATGCGCGCGCGCCGGCGGCTCGGCGGCACAGGTCGCGAGTGGGGGAGGCCCGGCCGGCAGGTGGACACGCGGGCACCGCCAGCTCGGCGGCAGAGTGAGGAAAGGGGGGGCGGGGCAGACACCTCGACAGCCGGGCGACGCGCGCGCGCTGGCGGCTCGTCACCAGAGGTCGCGAGTGCGAGAGGCCAGGCCGGCAGGTGGACACGCGGGCACCCGCAGCTCGTCGGCAGGGTTAGGGAAGGGGGGGAGGGGATAGAGCCCCGTCCGGCTGGTCGACCCGCGGGCACTGCCAGGCGGGCGACGGGCGCGCGCTGGCGGCTGGGCGGGCGAGGTCGCCAGTGGGAGAGGCCCGGCCGGCAGGTGCCCGCGGGCAACGCCAGCTGGGCGGCAGAGTGAGGGGAGGAGCGGGGGAGGGGCAGACAGCCTGACAGCCGGGCGACGGGCGCGCGCTGGCGGCTCGGCGGGCGAGGTCGCGAGTGGGAGAGCCCCGGTCGCAGGTGGCCCCGCGGGCACCCGCAGCTCGTCGACAGAGTTAGGGAAGTGGGGGGAGGGGATAGAGCCCCGTCGGGCTCGTCGACCCGCGGCTCCTGGCGGCTCTGCGGCCGAGTTAGGGAAGGAGGGGGGGAGGGGCAGACTCCCTGACAGCCGGGCGATGCGCGCGCGCCGGCGGCTCGGCGGCACAGGTCGCGAGTGGGGGAGGCCCGGCCGGCAGGTGGACACGCGGGCACCGCCAGCTCGGCGGCAGAGTGAGGAAAGGGGGGGCGGGGCAGACACCTCGACAGCCGGGCGACGCGCGCGCGCTGGCGGCTCGTCACCAGAGGTCGCGAGTGCGAGAGGCCCGGCCGGCAGGTGGACACGCGGGCACCGCCAGCTCGGCGGCAGAGTCAGGGAAGTGGGGGGAGGGGATAGAGCCCCGTCGGGCTCGTCGACCCGCGGCTCCTGGCGGCTCTGCGGCCGAGTTAGGGAAGGAGGGGGGGAGGGGCAGACTCCCTGACAGCCGGGCGATGCGCGCGCGCCGGCGGCTCGGCGGCACAGGTCGCGAGTGGGGGAGGCCCGGCCGGCAGGTGGACACGCGGGCACCGCCAGCTCGGCGGCAGAGTGAGGAAAGGGGGGGCGGGGCAGACACCTCGACAGCCGGGCGACGCGCGCGCGCTGGCGGCTCGTCACCAGAGGTCGCGAGTGCGAGAGGCCAGGCCGGCAGGTGGACACGCGGGCACCCGCAGCTCGTCGGCAGGGTTAGGGAAGGGGGGGAGGGGATAGAGCCCCGTCCGGCTGGTCGACCCGCGGGCACTGCCAGGCGGGCGACGGGCGCGCGCTGGCGGCTGGGCGGGCGAGGTCGCCAGTGGGAGAGGCCCGGCCGGCAGGTGCCCGCGGGCAACGCCAGCTGGGCGGCAGAGTGAGGGGAGGAGCGGGGGAGGGGCAGACAGCCTGACAGCCGGGCGACGGGCGCGCGCTGGCGGCTCGGCGGGCGAGGTCGCGAGTGGGAGAGCCCCGGTCGCAGGTGGACCCGCGGGCACCCGCAGCTCGTCGACAGAGCTAGGGAAGTGGGGGGAGGGGATAGAGCCCCGTCGGGCTCGTCGACCCGCGGCTCCTGGCGGCTCTGCGGCCGAGTTAGGGAAGGAGGGGGGGAGGGGCAGACTCCCTGACAGCCGGGCGATGCGCGCGCGCTGGCGGCTCGGCGGCACAGGTCGCGAGTGGGGGAGGCCCGGCCGGCAGGTGGACACGCGGGCACCGCCAGCTCGGCGGCAGAGTGAGGAAAGGGGGGGGAGGGGCAGACACCTAGACAGCCGGGCGACGCGCGCGCGCCGGCGGCTCGTGACCAGAGGTCGCGTGTAGGGGAGCACCGGCCGGCAGGTGGACCCGCGGGCACCGCCAGCTCGGCGGCAGAGTGAGGGAAGGAGGGGGAGGGGCGGATTCCAAGCCAGGCGGGCGACGCGCGCGCGCTGGCGTCTCGTCACCAGAGATCGCGAGTGCGAGAGGCCCGGCCGGCAGGTGGACACGCGGGCACCGCCGGCTCGGCGGCAGAGTCAGGGAAGTGGGGGGAGGGGATAGAGCCCCGTCGGGCTCGTCGACCCGCGGCTCCTGGCGGCTCTGCGGCCGAGTTGGGGAAGGAGGGGGGGAGGGGCAGACTCCCTGACAGCCGGGCGATGCGCGCGCGCCGGCGGCTCGGCGGCACAGGTCGCGAGTGGGGGAGGCCCGGCCGGCAGGTGGACACGCGGGCACCGCCAGCTCGGCGGCAGAGTGAGGAAAGGGGGGGCGGGGCAGACACCTCGACAGCCGGGCGACGCGCGCGCGCTGGCGGCTCGTCACCAGAGGTCGCGAGTGCGAGAGGCCAGGCCGGCAGGTGGACACGCGGGCACCCGCAGCTCGTCGGCAGGGTTAGGGAAGGGGGGGAGGGGATAGAGCCCCGTCCGGCTGGTCGACCCGCGGGCACTGCCAGGCGGGCGACGGGCGCGCGCTGGCGGCTGGGCGGGCGAGGTCGCCAGTGGGAGAGGCCCGGCCGGCAGGTGCCCGCGGGCAACGCCAGCTGGGCGGCAGAGTGAGGGGAGGAGCGGGGGAGGGGCAGACAGCCTGACAGCCGGGCGACGGGCGCGCGCTGGCGGCTCGGCGGGCGAGGTCGCGAGTGGGAGAGCCCCGGTCGCAGGTGGACCCGCGGGCACCCGCAGCTCGTCGACAGAGCTAGGGAAGTGGGGGGAGGGGATAGAGCCCCGTCGGGCTCGTCGACCCGCGGCTCCTGGCGGCTCTGCGGCCGAGTTAGGGAAGGAGGGGGGGAGGGGCAGACTCCCTGACAGCCGGGCGATGCGCGCGCGCTGGCGGCTCGGCGGCACAGGTCGCGAGTGGGGGAGGCCCGGCCGGCAGGTGGACACGCGGGCACCGCCAGCTCGGCGGCAGAGTGAGGAAAGGGGGGGGAGGGGCAGACACCTAGACAGCCGGGCGACGCGCGCGCGCCGGCGGCTCGTGACCAGAGGTCGCGTGTAGGGGAGCACCGGCCGGCAGGTGGACCCGCGGGCACCGCCAGCTCGGCGGCAGAGTGAGGGAAGGAGGGGGAGGGGCGGATTCCAAGCCAGGCGGGCGACGCGCGCGCGCTGGCGTCTCGTCACCAGAGATCGCGAGTGCGAGAGGCCCGGCCGGCAGGTGGACACGCGGGCACCGCCGGCTCGGCGGCAGAGTCAGGGAAGTGGGGGGAGGGGATAGAGCCCCGTCGGGCTCGTCGACCCGCGGCTCCTGGCGGCTCTGCGGCCGAGTTGGGGAAGGAGGGGGGGAGGGGCAGACTCCCTGACAGCCGGGCGATGCGCGCGCGCCGGCGGCTCGGCGGCACAGGTCGCGAGTGGGGGAGGCCCGGCCGGCAGGTGGACACGCGGGCACCGCCAGCTCGGCGGCAGAGTGAGGAAAGGGGGGGCGGGGCAGACACCTCGACAGCCGGGCGACGCGCGCGCGCTGGCGGCTCGTCACCAGAGGTCGCGAGTGCGACAGGCCAGGCCGGCAGGTGGACACGCGGGCACCCGCAGCTCGTCGGCAGGGTTAGGGAAGGGGGGGAGGGGATAGAGCCCCGTCCGGCTGGTCGACCCGCGGGCACTGCCAGGCGGGCGACGGGCGCGCGCTGGCGGCTGGGCGGGCGAGGTCGCCAGTGGGAGAGGCCCGGCCGGCAGGTGCCCGCGGGCAACGCCAGCTGGGCGGCAGAGTGAGGGGAGGAGCGGGGGAGGGGCAGACAGCCTGACAGCCGGGCGACGGGCGCGCGCTGGCGGCTCGGCGGGCGAGGTCGCGAGTGGGAGAGCCCCGGTCGCAGGTGGCCCCGCGGGCACCCGCAGCTCGTCGACAGAGTTAGGGAAGTGGGGGGAGGGGATAGAGCCCCGTCGGGCTCGTCGACCCGCGGCTCCTGGCGGCTCTGCGGCCGAGTTAGGGAAGGAGGGGGGGAGGGGCAGACTCCCTGACAGCCGGGCGATGCGCGCGCGCCGGCGGCTCGGCGGCACAGGTCGCGAGTGGGGGAGGCCCGGCCGGCAGGTGGACACGCGGGCACCGCCAGCTCGGCGGCAGAGTGAGGAAAGGGGGGGGAGGGGCAGACACCTAGACAGCCGGGCGACGCGCGCGCGCCGGCGGCTCGTGACCAGAGGTCGCGTGTATGGGAGCACCGGCCGGCAGGTGGACCCGCGGGCAGCGCCAGCTCGGCGGCAGAGTGAGGGAAGGAGGGGGAGGGGCGGATTCCAAGCCAGGCGGGCGACGCGCGCGCGCTGGCGTCTCGTCACCAGAGATCGCGAGTGCGAGAGGCCCGGCCGGCAGGTGGACACGCGGGCACCGCCGGCTCGGCGGCAGAGTCAGGGAAGTGGGGGGAGGGGATAGAGCCCCGTCGGGCTCGTCGACCCGCGGCTCCTGGCGGCTCTGCGGCCGAGTTGGGGAAGGAGGGAGGGAGGGGCAGACTCCCTGACAGCCGGGCGATGCGCGCGCGCCGGCGGCTCGGCGGCACAGGTCGCGAGTGGGGGAGGCCCGGCCGGCAGGTGGACACGCGGGCACCGCCAGCTCGGCGGCAGAGTGAGGAAAGGGGGGGCGGGGCAGACACCTCGACAGCCGGGCGACGCGCGCGCGCTGGCGGCTCGTCACCAGAGGTCGCGAGTGCGAGAGGCCAGGCCGGCAGGTGGACACGCGGGCACCCGCAGCTCGTCGGCAGGGTTAGGGAAGGGGGGGAGGGGATAGAGCCCCGTCCGGCTGGTCGACCCGCGGGCACTGCCAGGCGGGCGACGGGCGCGCGCTGGCGGCTGGGCGGGCGAGGTCGCCAGTGGGAGAGGCCCGGCCGGCAGGTGCCCGCGGGCAACGCCAGCTGGGCGGCAGAGTGAGGGGAGGAGCGGGGGAGGGGCAGACAGCCTGACAGCCGGGCGACGGGCGCGCGCTGGCGGCTCGGCGGGCGAGGTCGCGAGTGGGAGAGCCCCGGTCGCAGGTGGCCCCGCGGGCACCCGCAGCTCGTCGACAGAGTTAGGGAAGTGGGGGGAGGGGATAGAGCCCCGTCGGGCTCGTCGACCCGCGGCTCCTGGCGGCTCTGCGGCCGAGTTAGGGAAGGAGGGGGGGAGGGGCAGACTCCCTGACAGCCGGGCGATGCGCGCGCGCCGGCGGCTCGGCGGCACAGGTCGCGAGTGGGGGAGGCCCGGCCGGCAGGTGGACACGCGGGCACCGCCAGCTCGGCGGCAGAGTGAGGAAAGGGGGGGCGGGGCAGACACCTCGACAGCCGGGCGACGCGCGCGCGCTGGCGGCTCGTCACCAGAGGTCGCGAGTGCGAGAGGCCCGGCCGGCAGGTGGACACGCGGGCACCGCCAGCTCGGCGGCAGAGTCAGGGAAGTGGGGGGAGGGGATAGAGCCCCGTCGGGCTCGTCGACCCGCGGCTCCTGGCGGCTCTGCGGCCGAGTTAGGGAAGGAGGGGGGGAGGGGCAGACTCCCTGACAGCCGGGCGATGCGCGCGCGCCGGCGGCTCGGCGGCACAGGTCGCGAGTGGGGGAGGCCCGGCCGGCAGGTGGACACGCGGGCACCGCCAGCTCGGCGGCAGAGTGAGGAAAGGGGGGGCGGGGCAGACACCTCGACAGCCGGGCGACGCGCGCGCGCTGGCGGCTCGTCACCAGAGGTCGCGAGTGCGAGAGGCCAGGCCGGCAGGTGGACACGCGGGCACCCGCAGCTCGTCGGCAGGGTTAGGGAAGGGGGGGAGGGGATAGAGCCCCGTCCGGCTGGTCGACCCGCGGGCACTGCCAGGCGGGCGACGGGCGCGCGCTGGCGGCTGGGCGGGCGAGGTCGCCAGTGGGAGAGGCCCGGCCGGCAGGTGCCCGCGGGCAACGCCAGCTGGGCGGCAGAGTGAGGGGAGGAGCGGGGGAGGGGCAGACAGCCTGACAGCCGGGCGACGGGCGCGCGCTGGCGGCTCGGCGGGCGAGGTCGCGAGTGGGAGAGCCCCGGTCGCAGGTGGACCCGCGGGCACCCGCAGCTCGTCGACAGAGCTAGGGAAGTGGGGGGAGGGGATAGAGCCCCGTCGGGCTCGTCGACCCGCGGCTCCTGGCGGCTCTGCGGCCGAGTTAGGGAAGGAGGGGGGGAGGGGCAGACTCCCTGACAGCCGGGCGATGCGCGCGCGCTGGCGGCTCGGCGGCACAGGTCGCGAGTGGGGGAGGCCCGGCCGGCAGGTGGACACGCGGGCACCGCCAGCTCGGCGGCAGAGTGAGGAAAGGGGGGGGAGGGGCAGACACCTAGACAGCCGGGCGACGCGCGCGCGCCGGCGGCTCGTGACCAGAGGTCGCGTGTAGGGGAGCACCGGCCGGCAGGTGGACCCGCGGGCACCGCCAGCTCGGCGGCAGAGTGAGGGAAGGAGGGGGAGGGGCGGATTCCAAGCCAGGCGGGCGACGCGCGCGCGCTGGCGTCTCGTCACCAGAGATCGCGAGTGCGAGAGGCCCGGCCGGCAGGTGGACACGCGGGCACCGCCGGCTCGGCGGCAGAGTCAGGGAAGTGGGGGGAGGGGATAGAGCCCCGTCGGGCTCGTCGACCCGCGGCTCCTGGCGGCTCTGCGGCCGAGTTGGGGAAGGAGGGGGGGAGGGGCAGACTCCCTGACAGCCGGGCGATGCGCGCGCGCCGGCGGCTCGGCGGCACAGGTCGCGAGTGGGGGAGGCCCGGCCGGCAGGTGGACACGCGGGCACCGCCAGCTCGGCGGCAGAGTGAGGAAAGGGGGGGCGGGGCAGACACCTCGACAGCCGGGCGACGCGCGCGCGCTGGCGGCTCGTCACCAGAGGTCGCGAGTGCGAGAGGCCAGGCCGGCAGGTGGACACGCGGGCACCCGCAGCTCGTCGGCAGGGTTAGGGAAGGGGGGGAGGGGATAGAGCCCCGTCCGGCTGGTCGACCCGCGGGCACTGCCAGGCGGGCGACGGGCGCGCGCTGGCGGCTGGGCGGGCGAGGTCGCCAGTGGGAGAGGCCCGGCCGGCAGGTGCCCGCGGGCAACGCCAGCTGGGCGGCAGAGTGAGGGGAGGAGCGGGGGAGGGGCAGACAGCCTGACAGCCGGGCGACGGGCGCGCGCTGGCGGCTCGGCGGGCGAGGTCGCGAGTGGGAGAGCCCCGGTCGCAGGTGGACCCGCGGGCACCCGCAGCTCGTCGACAGAGCTAGGGAAGTGGGGGGAGGGGATAGAGCCCCGTCGGGCTCGTCGACCCGCGGCTCCTGGCGGCTCTGCGGCCGAGTTAGGGAAGGAGGGGGGGAGGGGCAGACTCCCTGACAGCCGGGCGATGCGCGCGCGCTGGCGGCTCGGCGGCACAGGTCGCGAGTGGGGGAGGCCCGGCCGGCAGGTGGACACGCGGGCACCGCCAGCTCGGCGGCAGAGTGAGGAAAGGGGGGGGAGGGGCAGACACCTAGACAGCCGGGCGACGCGCGCGCGCCGGCGGCTCGTGACCAGAGGTCGCGTGTAGGGGAGCACCGGCCGGCAGGTGGACCCGCGGGCACCGCCAGCTCGGCGGCAGAGTGAGGGAAGGAGGGGGAGGGGCGGATTCCAAGCCAGGCGGGCGACGCGCGCGCGCTGGCGTCTCGTCACCAGAGATCGCGAGTGCGAGAGGCCCGGCCGGCAGGTGGACACGCGGGCACCGCCGGCTCGGCGGCAGAGTCAGGGAAGTGGGGGGAGGGGATAGAGCCCCGTCGGGCTCGTCGACCCGCGGCTCCTGGCGGCTCTGCGGCCGAGTTGGGGAAGGAGGGGGGGAGGGGCAGACTCCCTGACAGCCGGGCGATGCGCGCGCGCCGGCGGCTCGGCGGCACAGGTCGCGAGTGGGGGAGGCCCGGCCGGCAGGTGGACACGCGGGCACCGCCAGCTCGGC
>NC_137282.1:72110000-72160000 GCF_054371585.1 Giraffa tippelskirchi
GGGACACGCGCCGAGAAGGCGAAGCGAGAGCGTCCGCTGTGTCCGAAGACCGACGGCCTCCCTGACGCCCCGTGGAGGGGGGCGGGCAGGAGACCGAGAGTCAGGGCCGGAGGCCGCACCCACCCTCCCGCCTTCCTCACCCTCCCCGACGGGCAGGGGGAAAGGCAGGCGAGGGGCCCCGTGGACAGACCGAGAAGACCGCACACGTTCACCAGGAACGCCCGTCCCTCGTCCGGCACGGCTTAGGCCCGGCCCGGGAGAGCACGACCACACCACATCGATCCGTTGAGCCGAGGGGGAGGGGGGGAAGGCACGGTGAGGACAGTCGCCGGAGGGGCCCGCTTTAAGCCTCGCCGGCCGCCTCCCCCCGCCACACCTCACCTCGCCTCGCCTCAGGCGACAGCCGCCGACGACGACCCCAGGAGGAGGAGCTGCCTGACACGGGGCACGGAGCCTACAAGAGCGGGCGTCGTCCCGGCCACCACCGGGCGCCCGCAGCGGGGGTCACACAGGGTAGAAGACCCACGGCGCCTCGCCCCGCCGCCCTCGGGTCACCCAGAGACCGGAGGTGGCGCCACGGGTCGGGTCTGCCAGACACGCCACGCGGGAGCCGGCGCACAGGCCCAGGCCGGCGGCCCAGAGGCCCAGAGCCCCGCGTGCGTCCAGAGGCCCAAAGTCCTCGGCGGCAGACGCCGAGAGAGACCGTGTCGGCACTTACCTGGTGGCAGAAAAGGCCCATTTCGGGCGACAAAATGACAGCGCCCGACAGCGGGGCCCACCCACGACTGGCAGAGAGGGACCTTGGCACCTTGGCACCGCCACCTGTCCCCAGCACTACCCCAGAAACACCAGGCCCGGAGCTGTCGGGGGTCATCTGGTCGACTGGGGGGGGGAGGGGGGCGAAGGGGGCGCCCGGTGGGCGAGGTGGGGGCGCAGACGCCAAGGGGGAGGGAGCTGGCCGGGGACGCCCTCCCCCTTCGCCCGCACGGGTAGGTGTACCCGTCCGTCCGAGTCTCCGAGCGGGGGTTTGGCTTCGAGTTGCCAGAGAGAAAAACGAAGAGAGACCCGCCGGCGAGGCGCCTCCCACGAGACGAGCGGGCCCCCACGAGGGACCACGCCCGGGGCCCCAGACCGTCCTGTCCGTGGCACCCAGGACGGCTCGAGCCGGTCCCTGACCTCCTGGCCGTGATTCAGGGAGTTGGGGAGGGGTGAGAAAGCAAACCCTCCGGGGTGGCGAACCCTCCTGAAAGGGCGGGAAAGCAAGAACCTCCTGAAGGGAGACGCAAACCCTTCTGAAAAGGCGAACAGCAAATCCTTTGGAGGGCGGGAGCCAACCCTCCTGAAGGAAGAAAGCAAACCCTCCTGAGGGAGGCCCGGGAGGAGGCCAGACCGCCGAGTCCCAGGCGCTCCAGGGAGGGACGACCCTCTCCCTCCCTGCCCACCGCGGCGGCCCGGCCCAGGTAGGGTCCGGCCGGTCCGTCTCCGCGGCCGGAGGGGCACGGGGAGACGCTGGTCGACCCGGTCAGGCCACCCCAGAGCCCGGCTCTGGAGCGCCGCCGCCGCCGCGACGGCCACCCTCCTCAGAAACCTAGAGAACCAATCTCCGGCGACAGCAGGACGTCCCTAGGCCTCGGCGCCACCGCCACTGTCGCCGCCAGCAGAGCTGGTCTCTGAGAGCTGTGCCTCGGGCCCGGCGGCTGAGTCACAACCCTCCTGAAGGTCGCCGAAGCTCCAGAGGGGAGGGACACTATAAAAGCGGCCGCCAGGTGGCTCCTGACAACCGGCTCCAATGTCCCGAGGACGGGTCGCTGTCGCCGGCCGCCCAAACGCCCGAGCTCGGCCCGGAGCCGCCGCCTCCGAGAGACGCGACGCGACGCGACCCCGGCCGCAGAGGAAGGGAGAGGAGCTGGGAAATAGCTCCCCAGGAGGCTGCCACGAAGGAGACGCGCTCCCCCCACCCACCCACGCGATGCCAGGCTGGTGGGGGGACATTCCACGGAGACGCCGGCGGGCGGCGGGGCTCGGGGCGGGGACGGCCGAGAGAGGGGCACCAGTGACATCCCGGGCTCCCCCGGGCCCCCTCCCCCGAAGGAGGGAGGGAGGGAGGGAGAGAGAGAAGGGAGGGAGGCAGGGAGGGAGGGACCGACCGGCAAAGCGAAACCAGGCAAGCGCTGCTCCGAGAACAAAGCAGGACTCCTCGAAAGCAGACACAGACACAGACACGCAAGCCCAGGAGCAAGAAAGGAAAAGAAGGAGACACTCGGACCCCCAACAAGAGAAAACGAAAGTCAACCTGTGTCGAGACCGTGATCAAGTCCAACGACAACAAACACAAGCATGCGCCGCTGGGTGGGGAAAGTGCACGTGAGGACAGGAGAACATGGATTTCAAAACAACTGGCCACAAACACCGGAAAGGAAAGGCGGCCGGGCGGCCGGGCCGGGCGGTCTGGTCTGGGGTGGGGTGGCAGGGCTGCTGGGGGCGGGGGTCGGTGGCGGGGGGTGGGGGTGGGGGGTGGGGGGTGGAGGAAACGGGAGCACCTAGAAAGAGGAGGAGACTGTCGGCCGTGCTGAGACACGGAAACATCGCACGGCTGGGGACCCGTTCCTCTCGTTTTCCCCGGGGTGTGAAAGAGACTTACTTTGCCTCCCGTCTCCTGGGATTTCATCTCCCCAGCAACAACGGTCAGGCAAGCTGTCGGGTGTGTGTGTGTTGCGGGGGGTTGGGGGGGGTTGGGGAGAAAAAAAGAAGACACCTTTCAAGTGAAAGGAGGGAGCGTGAAGGTCTCTGAACCCTCGGACAGCGGCCTTCCATTTTCCAGACCAGTGACACGTTCTCCCAAGTCGCCCGGTTCCAGAAAACGCTTTTCGGAAACAGAATCCTCGAGGCCCGCGAACTCCTTAGGAATCCTCGGATGAGCTTCCGGGCCAGGCTATACCGTAGGCAGCGCGCTTCCCCTGAAGCCAAAGCCACGGGCTCCAGAGGGCCACGTCCAAGAAGCTGATCTCGTACGGAACCCGGTGTCTTCTTCTCTAGGACACTTCTAGAAGCAGCAAGAGTGCCCGTTTGTGAGAATCGAAGGTGAAGCCGGCACGATGTAAACCCAGCGATGTGTGCGGTCAGAGGCCCATCTAGATTCGAACTCCAGTTCTGGAGGGAGGGGAGCAGTGGGGACAGGAGGGTGGCCTGCGAGTCCGCCGTCCCGTCCCCACTCCTCCTGTGAACATCCGCCCCGCGGAAGGTGTCGAGGAACCTCATGACCTGACCTACGGGGTGAACCGTCGCCAAAGACAAAGAATTCCTCCAGCCAGGCGTTGTCCGCAGCCACGAACCCCTTCCCTCCGTCGCCCGGCCTTTCAGAATGCCACGTGGAACCCTCTCAAGACGAGTGTGGGGCTTGGAGGTATGGGCCCCCGAATTCTCCTCGCCCGGCCCTGCAAGAAACCATTCCGGGCGGGCCTGCCCCACATGAAGACTTTTCGGGCTTTTCGGTGGACCGGGCCTCCCGGGGTGCCCCTGCACCCGGCACCCTGCGACATCCCGAGAGATCCCACGGAGAAACGTCTCCGGCCACTCGCGCGGCACGGACGCTTCTTCCCCATCTGGGTCCCCTCACAGGATCTGTGAGTTCCTGCGGTTCCGCACGCCCTCGACTTGGCTGTGGTTCGGGGCTCTGCTCTGTTCCGTGTTTGCTCTCCGGCCCACGTGATCTCTCTGGCTAGGGCACCCAGGAAAAGCGAAAAGAAATCGAGTCCGCGTGAGTACTATTCAGGCATCAAGTGGGGATACCTACCAACGACCTCTAACGTGGATCCACCAAGATGGCGGCCGTGCGGGGTTCAGGAGGATCATTTTGCGCTTTCTGGGGGCGCTATTTGCTCTCAATGATTTCACGTGCCTTTTGGGCATGGCTCACGGAGATGGACGTGAAGCAGCAGGGCAGCCACATCTGGCGTCTCGGCCTAGCTAGGGCGGCTCCACGAGTGACCTCTCGGAACCGGGGCCGAGACCGCCATCCCTCCCCGGGCCCCCCCCCCCCGCCTCGGTGGCTGGGTATGGGGGGGAGGAGGGGGAGGTTTCGGAGGGGAGACGGGAGATCTGGGCTTGTGGTTGGGGGCGCGCGGGGCCACACGTGTCATGTCGTGATATTCCTGTAACGCTCCAACAAGATACATATTATTCTCTCTTCTGCAGATTTCTATCTGTGTCTGAATGGAAATGTATTAGACTCTTGAAATCTGAGCCTTGACGAGGGGTGCGCCCTGTACGTCTCGGGCTACAGGCAGCATACGGAAACTGAAGATATCAGGAATCACGTATAAAGGTTAAAGTCAAAGAAACGGACCTAGTTCAGTGGCAGACTTAGTCTTCCTCGCTGCAGCCTCAAGGTAAATGCTGGGGGTACCCAGTCTATTCTTGGGAAGATACAGTGTTTCTTTTAACTGTTGCCAGCAACGCAGCTTCTCCTCTACCGGAGTTGAAACTGAGATTTAGTTCTTGCAGCTAGTAGTTCTTTTTCAGAACATCTATCAGGAAGGATCTGAATAGCTTGTCATGTCCCTGAAAATATACTAGAGAACATTTGGTTCAGTTCTCGTACCCAGAGACTGGGGAAATTAAGGTGGCACTAGAAATCGCACCTTTTGGTTATATAGTATCTTTCCTGGAAAACAGGCTGCTCTTAAACTCTAATTGTATCAAACAGTAGCAGGGATGAGAAGTGCATGATCCACAAGTTTCAGTAAAGCTGGCTCTCCCGCTCCTTAACATTATATACATTGTTAACAAAAGTGTAGAATTGGACACTTGATGGCAACAAAGAGGCATCCTGTTTGGCGTTTCTTTGGACTGCAGCCGGGAGAGGAGCAGAGCCGACTTGTTCAGTCCCCGGTCCTGCTACTCCTAGGCCTTTCCTCACACTTGATCTTGGACGCTCTGGGGCAGGTTGTGTCTGCAACAAGCACTCGATTTGTCCGGAAGCACTGAATCCTCTGTTCATCGCCTTTGTTCCCAGGACTGTCTCAGGAGGTGACGACGATTTCCCATGGGGGAATCTGTGTCAGAGGCTTGCCAACCATACTTTTCACGTGGTTCATGCAAAGCTCACCCGTCACCGGTCACCTGTCAACTCACCATCCGTACGAGAGTCAGCACCAACACGCCCGGCAGAGCTGAGCGTCAAGAAGGGGTTGCGTGGAAAGAGATGTGTATGCTTGGTCCTGGTCCTGGTTATAGACAGAAAGTATCAAGGGGGAATAACTCCCAGAATAAGTAGGCCTGCCTGGAATGCGAAATAGTGAGAAGAGGCCTCGCGCTTGGAGGACGGGTCAGAGCTTTAGCCACGGGAGAGTGAAAAGGAAAGGCCCGGGAAAGGGCCGTGGGGCAGGGGACGGTCTGAGCCCAGCACCAGCGGTGAAGGACGAGGAGGCACCTTGAAAGAACGTGCTGTTTCGGAGGTTTGTGGTAAGAGCACACCGGTGCTGCTAAAGATGAGGCTGGTGGAACCCAGATAGTAGAGAGGCGCCAGAAACCGGCCAGGAAGGATGAGAATCCTGTGTGCTGAGGACCGGCACTTCACCAAGCCCACAGCAAAGGGTGCTGTCTAGATTCAAACCCAGTCACTCGCGCAAACGCCACTCAGCCACCTCCTCATCTACAAGGCCGACAGATACTCGGTGCGTGAGGTGCGTGTACAGTCTAGGTGGGCGGCACTCACGTTATCGGGCAACCACACAGCTAATACGTGCTTTGAAAGAACCAACAGTGAGCTGATAGCTTTTTCTGGATCTGCCTATAACCAAAGATACCGCTCGCTGCATACTGTGGATCTCGACTCCTGTCTCACGTCTCCATGAGGCCGTCAGAAAAGTACTGTTCGTGCTACCTCTCAGGCCAGGAATGACACTTAAAGTGTAACGTGCTCACCAAGTCCTCAGAGATTCATGGATTTGAATCGAGAAATTCCACCTGGTCCTTTCGCTCCCGATCCACTCCTGCTCTCACCACTACTACCACACGGGTCAGACACGAGCGAGTTCAGCTGAATTAGCTTGCACACGTGGGGACGGAGTTAGCTTTCGGCACACGGATATTTAGGAATTCCATGGCAGTATGCCAGGTATTCACAGTATGTATGGGATATTCGCCTAATTTGATAACAAGAGAGCTCAGGCCTCAGGCATAACTTCAGGCAGATTTTCCCTCCAACAGAAACAGCTCAGATGGGCTGGCAGCCCGGGAAAATGAGCAACTGCCACTGACAGACTGAGACACCTATGGGCTCCCTCCGTGGGGAGACCTTCTGCCAAGGCTTCTCCCTCAAGGGCCGTTACCCAGCCTGCGGGCATCAGCTGAGGAGAAGGGGAGGTGGGTGCCCCGGAAAGCAGCCGCGCTCGAGTCAGTCTCCCGGGAGCTCTCGTTCCAGCTCTGGACGCTCACTCCCGGGCCTGGGTTCCCACTCCAGCTTTCAGATGGATCCCAGGCCCTTCTTCAGAGAAGTTCCTCCAGATGAGTCCCCAGCCACCAGTGGGCCTCATTCGACCTTGCGGGACCTCCCTCCCCTTCTGAAGCTAGGTTCCGTCTCTCTCTTCACAAAACTTTAAGTCCAACATAGATTGTTAACAATGACTTGCCATTTCCTTTTGTTCTCACCATTATTCTGACTACTTGCAGTTAATTCCGCTCACCTTTGGATTGCTTACGACACTCCAGGCCACTGAAAAAAAGGGAGTTTCCGTTCTGAGCTCAAAGATCCTCAGGCGGCATTTGGGCCTTACTTTACCTCTGCTGGAGGCAGGAAGGTGGCAGGTGACCGGGACCTGCCAAGAGCAGAGCAGAAGCTGTGCCCCCTGAGCAGTGGTGCCTGGCTCTCTCTCATTGGTCGCAGAGGGTCTGCAAGATTCGAGGGGGTTCTTGACGGCCCCACCATGCTGGTGAGCCGTGTCGTCTCATCTCATCGGGAATCTGACCCCTCATCAGCAAGCGTAGCCATGTGCCCTCACCCTGAGTCTCTAAACCCTTCCCAGACCATCACTCGGCCCGCCTTCTCCTCTCAGGCAGAATGAACCTGGGCTTCTCTCCTGGGACAGGTCATTCTGTGTCATGGGATGTCCTCTTTACTCCTGTTGCCGGCAATAGGAGTATTGATGTGCCGCTCATAGGTCAGAGACTCCTCATTCTTATTACCCAGAGGCTTTTCTTCAGTCAGTAAATTTTGTTCCTTTGAAGTTAAAGGGATTGCCTTTGAAGACTATCATTTCTGACCTAGTCGCAAACCGTCTCTTTTGAGGAACTTCCTTAGGGTTCCAGGGATTAAGACAGTTTGCTTCCATTGCAAAGGGCACAGATTCATTCCTCGATTGCAGGATCTAGATCTCCTGTGCCTCACACTCTAGCCAAAAAGGTATATTTTAAATATAAGAGGGCCAAGCATAAACCTACTACTTTCCCTTTCCATTATTATGATAATAATCTAATTCTCTTCAAGGCAACACAAATGCTTCTTACTAACTAGAAGGATCATGTCGCGGAAATTATAAACAGAAAAACAGGGAATTACTTCATGATATCTCACTACATCCGTCTCCGATCCAACGTCCGAAACATCAAGGAAGTCCACGTAAAGTATCATCTTTAAATAGAGCGCTCCACTTTGAGAGAATAGAACTAAACTCATTAAAACTAAGTTTTCCAGCATGTGGCTGCTTTGAAATCTTGCATCCAACCGACAATTCTGGAGCATATGATAATTCGGAATTGAGTAATCGATGACACAAACACTCTCCTCGGCAGGGGGACGTTTTGGATCGCCTGAGTTCTAGGTTCTCAATGTTATCAAGCCAGACACAATCTTCACGGTTTTTCATAGATCTTGTAATATCTTTTTTTAAAATTTCAACTTTTTTGAGGTACAATTGACATACAAAATTGCAAGAAATTGAAATATAACTGTGGTGATTTCACGTGTTTACGATGTGAAAGGATTCCTCATCCAGTTAATTAATATCACCTCACATATTTCACTTTCTGTTTTTTTTTCTTCCCTCCATCTTTCCTACTTAGATTTTTATCTTCATAAGATTTCATTTATACAAAACATGTCAAAAAGAGTGCCATGTTTTACATTAGATCCTCAGACTCTATTCATCTTATAGCTGAACATTTGTTCCCTTTTACCAACCTCTCCCCATAGCCCTAGTAACCACTTTTCTACTCTCTGGATGAGTTTTACTTTTTCATGGATGCACTATCAGAGCCAGTCCTGAAATTTCCTCCAATTACAATTCTTCTCTCAGAGTCATCAGTCCATTTTGTGTTATCTTTCATGTTTTACAAAATTACTCCTAACCAGCAATGGAGCGGGTGTGGCAGGCAATGAGCCAAGAAGATTTACAGGGTGGCATCCACTTACTGTGGGAACTAACCATGGCATTGATCAGTCTATCAACCTAGAAAGAGATCACTGGACATTGCACAAAAATTTGCTTATTTCTTTGTAGAAGTTTGGCATTAAACTAAACCCTTAGTTTGGGATGGGATGGGGTGGGGTGGGGTGGGGTGGGGTGGGGTGGGGTGGGGTGGGGGGTGGGGGGTGGAGGAAACGGGAGCACCTAGAAAGAGGAGGAGACTGTCGGCCGTGCTGAGACACGGAAACATCGCACGGCTGGGGACCCGTTCCTCTCGTTTTCCCCGGGGTGTGAAAGAGACTTACTTTGCCTCCCGTCTCCTGGGATTTCATCTCCCCAGCAACAACGGTCAGGCAAGCTGTCGGGTGTGTGTGTGTTGCGGGGGGTTGGGGGGGGTTGGGGAGAAAAAAAGAAGACACCTTTCAAGTGAAAGGAGGGAGCGTGAAGGTCTCTGAACCCTCGGACAGCGGCCTTCCATTTTCCAGACCAGTGACACGTTCTCCCAAGTCGCCCGGTTCCAGAAAACGCTTTTCGGAAACAGAATCCTCGAGGCCCGCGAACTCCTTAGGAATCCTCGGATGAGCTTCCGGGCCAGGCTATACCGTAGGCAGCGCGCTTCCCCTGAAGCCAAAGCCACGGGCTCCAGAGGGCCACGTCCAAGAAGCTGATCTCGTACGGAACCCGGTGTCTTCTTCTCTAGGACACTTCTAGAAGCAGCAAGAGTGCCCGTTTGTGAGAATCGAAGGTGAAGCCGGCACGATGTAAACCCAGCGATGTGTGCGGTCAGAGGCCCATCTAGATTCGAACTCCAGTTCTGGAGGGAGGGGAGCAGTGGGGACAGGAGGGTGGCCTGCGAGTCCGCCGTCCCGTCCCCACTCCTCCTGTGAACATCCGCCCCGCGGAAGGTGTCGAGGAACCTCATGACCTGACCTACGGGGTGAACCGTCGCCAAAGACAAAGAATTCCTCCAGCCAGGCGTTGTCCGCAGCCACGAACCCCTTCCCTCCGTCGCCCGGCCTTTCAGAATGCCACGTGGAACCCTCTCAAGACGAGTGTGGGGCTTGGAGGTATGGGCCCCCGAATTCTCCTCGCCCGGCCCTGCAAGAAACCATTCCGGGCGGGCCTGCCCCACATGAAGACTTTTCGGGCTTTTCGGTGGACCGGGCCTCCCGGGGTGCCCCTGCACCCGGCACCCTGCGACATCCCGAGAGATCCCACGGAGAAACGTCTCCGGCCACTCGCGCGGCACGGACGCTTCTTCCCCATCTGGGTCCCCTCACAGGATCTGTGAGTTCCTGCGGTTCCGCACGCCCTCGACTTGGCTGTGGTTCGGGGCTCTGCTCTGTTCCGTGTTTGCTCTCCGGCCCACGTGATCTCTCTGGCTAGGGCACCCAGGAAAAGCGAAAAGAAATCGAGTCCGCGTGAGTACTATTCAGGCATCAAGTGGGGATACCTACCAACGACCTCTAACGTGGATCCACCAAGATGGCGGCCGTGCGGGGTTCAGGAGGATCATTTTGCGCTTTCTGGGGGCGCTATTTGCTCTCAATGATTTCACGTGCCTTTTGGGCATGGCTCACGGAGATGGACGTGAAGCAGCAGGGCAGCCACATCTGGCGTCTCGGCCTAGCTAGGGCGGCTCCACGAGTGACCTCTCGGAACCGGGGCCGAGACCGCCATCCCTCCCCGGGCCCCCCCCCCCCCGCCTCGGTGGCTGGGTATGGGGGGGAGGAGGGGGAGGTTTCGGAGGGGAGACGGGAGATCTGGGCTTGTGGTTGGGGGCGCGCGGGGCCACACGTGTCATGTCGTGATATTCCTGTAACGCTCCAACAAGATACATATTATTCTCTCTTCTGCAGATTTCTATCTGTGTCTGAATGGAAATGTATTAGACTCTTGAAATCTGAGCCTTGACGAGGGGTGCGCCCTGTACGTCTCGGGCTACAGGCAGCATACGGAAACTGAAGATATCAGGAATCACGTATAAAGGTTAAAGTCAAAGAAACGGACCTAGTTCAGTGGCAGACTTAGTCTTCCTCGCTGCAGCCTCAAGGTAAATGCTGGGGGTACCCAGTCTATTCTTGGGAAGATACAGTGTTTCTTTTAACTGTTGCCAGCAACGCAGCTTCTCCTCTACCGGAGTTGAAACTGAGATTTAGTTCTTGCAGCTAGTAGTTCTTTTTCAGAACATCTATCAGGAAGGATCTGAATAGCTTGTCATGTCCCTGAAAATATACTAGAGAACATTTGGTTCAGTTCTCGTACCCAGAGACTGGGGAAATTAAGGTGGCACTAGAAATCGCACCTTTTGGTTATATAGTATCTTTCCTGGAAAACAGGCTGCTCTTAAACTCTAATTGTATCAAACAGTAGCAGGGATGAGAAGTGCATGATCCACAAGTTTCAGTAAAGCTGGCTCTCCCGCTCCTTAACATTATATACATTGTTAACAAAAGTGTAGAATTGGACACTTGATGGCAACAAAGAGGCATCCTGTTTGGCGTTTCTTTGGACTGCAGCCGGGAGAGGAGCAGAGCCGACTTGTTCAGTCCCCGGTCCTGCTACTCCTAGGCCTTTCCTCACACTTGATCTTGGACGCTCTGGGGCAGGTTGTGTCTGCAACAAGCACTCGATTTGTCCGGAAGCACTGAATCCTCTGTTCATCGCCTTTGTTCCCAGGACTGTCTCAGGAGGTGACGACGATTTCCCATGGGGGAATCTGTGTCAGAGGCTTGCCAACCATACTTTTCACGTGGTTCATGCAAAGCTCACCCGTCACCGGTCACCTGTCAACTCACCATCCGTACGAGAGTCAGCACCAACACGCCCGGCAGAGCTGAGCGTCAAGAAGGGGTTGCGTGGAAAGAGATGTGTATGCTTGGTCCTGGTCCTGGTTATAGACAGAAAGTATCAAGGGGGAATAACTCCCAGAATAAGTAGGCCTGCCTGGAATGCGAAATAGTGAGAAGAGGCCTCGCGCTTGGAGGACGGGTCAGAGCTTTAGCCACGGGAGAGTGAAAAGGAAAGGCCCGGGAAAGGGCCGTGGGGCAGGGGACGGTCTGAGCCCAGCACCAGCGGTGAAGGACGAGGAGGCACCTTGAAAGAACGTGCTGTTTCGGAGGTTTGTGGTAAGAGCACACCGGTGCTGCTAAAGATGAGGCTGGTGGAACCCAGATAGTAGAGAGGCGCCAGAAACCGGCCAGGAAGGATGAGAATCCTGTGTGCTGAGGACCGGCACTTCACCAAGCCCACAGCAAAGGGTGCTGTCTAGATTCAAACCCAGTCACTCGCGCAAACGCCACTCAGCCACCTCCTCATCTACAAGGCCGACAGATACTCGGTGCGTGAGGTGCGTGTACAGTCTAGGTGGGCGGCACTCACGTTATCGGGCAACCACACAGCTAATACGTGCTTTGAAAGAACCAACAGTGAGCTGATAGCTTTTTCTGGATCTGCCTATAACCAAAGATACCGCTCGCTGCATACTGTGGATCTCGACTCCTGTCTCACGTCTCCATGAGGCCGTCAGAAAAGTACTGTTCGTGCTACCTCTCAGGCCAGGAATGACACTTAAAGTGTAACGTGCTCACCAAGTCCTCAGAGATTCATGGATTTGAATCGAGAAATTCCACCTGGTCCTTTCGCTCCCGATCCACTCCTGCTCTCACCACTACTACCACACGGGTCAGACACGAGCGAGTTCAGCTGAATTAGCTTGCACACGTGGGGACGGAGTTAGCTTTCGGCACACGGATATTTAGGAATTCCATGGCAGTATGCCAGGTATTCACAGTATGTATGGGATATTCGCCTAATTTGATAACAAGAGAGCTCAGGCCTCAGGCATAACTTCAGGCAGATTTTCCCTCCAACAGAAACAGCTCAGATGGGCTGGCAGCCCGGGAAAATGAGCAACTGCCACTGACAGACTGAGACACCTATGGGCTCCCTCCGTGGGGAGACCTTCTGCCAAGGCTTCTCCCTCAAGGGCCGTTACCCAGCCTGCGGGCATCAGCTGAGGAGAAGGGGAGGTGGGTGCCCCGGAAAGCAGCCGCGCTCGAGTCAGTCTCCCGGGAGCTCTCGTTCCAGCTCTGGACGCTCACTCCCGGGCCTGGGTTCCCACTCCAGCTTTCAGATGGATCCCAGGCCCTTCTTCAGAGAAGTTCCTCCAGATGAGTCCCCAGCCACCAGTGGGCCTCATTCGACCTTGCGGGACCTCCCTCCCCTTCTGAAGCTAGGTTCCGTCTCTCTCTTCACAAAACTTTAAGTCCAACATAGATTGTTAACAATGACTTGCCATTTCCTTTTGTTCTCACCATTATTCTGACTACTTGCAGTTAATTCCGCTCACCTTTGGATTGCTTACGACACTCCAGGCCACTGAAAAAAAGGGAGTTTCCGTTCTGAGCTCAAAGATCCTCAGGCGGCATTTGGGCCTTACTTTACCTCTGCTGGAGGCAGGAAGGTGGCAGGTGACCGGGACCTGCCAAGAGCAGAGCAGAAGCTGTGCCCCCTGAGCAGTGGTGCCTGGCTCTCTCTCATTGGTCGCAGAGGGTCTGCAAGATTCGAGGGGGTTCTTGACGGCCCCACCATGCTGGTGAGCCGTGTCGTCTCATCTCATCGGGAATCTGACCCCTCATCAGCAAGCGTAGCCATGTGCCCTCACCCTGAGTCTCTAAACCCTTCCCAGACCATCACTCGGCCCGCCTTCTCCTCTCAGGCAGAATGAACCTGGGCTTCTCTCCTGGGACAGGTCATTCTGTGTCATGGGATGTCCTCTTTACTCCTGTTGCCGGCAATAGGAGTATTGATGTGCCGCTCATAGGTCAGAGACTCCTCATTCTTATTACCCAGAGGCTTTTCTTCAGTCAGTAAATTTTGTTCCTTTGAAGTTAAAGGGATTGCCTTTGAAGACTATCATTTCTGACCTAGTCGCAAACCGTCTCTTTTGAGGAACTTCCTTAGGGTTCCAGGGATTAAGACAGTTTGCTTCCATTGCAAAGGGCACAGATTCATTCCTCGATTGCAGGATCTAGATCTCCTGTGCCTCACACTCTAGCCAAAAAGGTATATTTTAAATATAAGAGGGCCAAGCATAAACCTACTACTTTCCCTTTCCATTATTATGATAATAATCTAATTCTCTTCAAGGCAACACAAATGCTTCTTACTAACTAGAAGGATCATGTCGCGGAAATTATAAACAGAAAAACAGGGAATTACTTCATGATATCTCACTACATCCGTCTCCGATCCAACGTCCGAAACATCAAGGAAGTCCACGTAAAGTATCATCTTTAAATAGAGCGCTCCACTTTGAGAGAATAGAACTAAACTCATTAAAACTAAGTTTTCCAGCATGTGGCTGCTTTGAAATCTTGCATCCAACCGACAATTCTGGAGCATATGATAATTCGGAATTGAGTAATCGATGACACAAACACTCTCCTCGGCAGGGGGACGTTTTGGATCGCCTGAGTTCTAGGTTCTCAATGTTATCAAGCCAGACACAATCTTCACGGTTTTTCATAGATCTTGTAATATCTTTTTTTAAAATTTCAACTTTTTTGAGGTACAATTGACATACAAAATTGCAAGAAATTGAAATATAACTGTGGTGATTTCACGTGTTTACGATGTGAAAGGATTCCTCATCCAGTTAATTAATATCACCTCACATATTTCACTTTCTGTTTTTTTTTCTTCCCTCCATCTTTCCTACTTAGATTTTTATCTTCATAAGATTTCATTTATACAAAACATGTCAAAAAGAGTGCCATGTTTTACATTAGATCCTCAGACTCTATTCATCTTATAGCTGAACATTTGTTCCCTTTTACCAACCTCTCCCCATAGCCCTAGTAACCACTTTTCTACTCTCTGGATGAGTTTTACTTTTTCATGGATGCACTATCAGAGCCAGTCCTGAAATTTCCTCCAATTACAATTCTTCTCTCAGAGTCATCAGTCCATTTTGTGTTATCTTTCATGTTTTACAAAATTACTCCTAACCAGCAATGGAGCGGGTGTGGCAGGCAATGAGCCAAGAAGATTTACAGGGTGGCATCCACTTACTGTGGGAACTAACCATGGCATTGATCAGTCTATCAACCTAGAAAGAGATCACTGGACATTGCACAAAAATTTGCTTATTTCTTTGTAGAAGTTTGGCATTAAACTAAACCCTTAGTTTGGGATGGGGTGGGGTGGGGTGGGGTGGGGTGGGGTGGGGTGGGGTGGGGGGTGGGGGGTGGAGGAAACGGGAGCACCTAGAAAGAGGAGGAGACTGTCGGCCGTGCTGAGACACGGAAACATCGCACGGCTGGGGACCCGTTCCTCTCGTTTTCCCCGGGGTGTGAAAGAGACTTACTTTGCCTCCCGTCTCCTGGGATTTCATCTCCCCAGCAACAACGGTCAGGCAAGCTGTCGGGTGTGTGTGTGTTGCGGGGGGTTGGGGGGGGTTGGGGAGAAAAAAAGAAGACACCTTTCAAGTGAAAGGAGGGAGCGTGAAGGTCTCTGAACCCTCGGACAGCGGCCTTCCATTTTCCAGACCAGTGACACGTTCTCCCAAGTCGCCCGGTTCCAGAAAACGCTTTTCGGAAACAGAATCCTCGAGGCCCGCGAACTCCTTAGGAATCCTCGGATGAGCTTCCGGGCCAGGCTATACCGTAGGCAGCGCGCTTCCCCTGAAGCCAAAGCCACGGGCTCCAGAGGGCCACGTCCAAGAAGCTGATCTCGTACGGAACCCGGTGTCTTCTTCTCTAGGACACTTCTAGAAGCAGCAAGAGTGCCCGTTTGTGAGAATCGAAGGTGAAGCCGGCACGATGTAAACCCAGCGATGTGTGCGGTCAGAGGCCCATCTAGATTCGAACTCCAGTTCTGGAGGGAGGGGAGCAGTGGGGACAGGAGGGTGGCCTGCGAGTCCGCCGTCCCGTCCCCACTCCTCCTGTGAACATCCGCCCCGCGGAAGGTGTCGAGGAACCTCATGACCTGACCTACGGGGTGAACCGTCGCCAAAGACAAAGAATTCCTCCAGCCAGGCGTTGTCCGCAGCCACGAACCCCTTCCCTCCGTCGCCCGGCCTTTCAGAATGCCACGTGGAACCCTCTCAAGACGAGTGTGGGGCTTGGAGGTATGGGCCCCCGAATTCTCCTCGCCCGGCCCTGCAAGAAACCATTCCGGGCGGGCCTGCCCCACATGAAGACTTTTCGGGCTTTTCGGTGGACCGGGCCTCCCGGGGTGCCCCTGCACCCGGCACCCTGCGACATCCCGAGAGATCCCACGGAGAAACGTCTCCGGCCACTCGCGCGGCACGGACGCTTCTTCCCCATCTGGGTCCCCTCACAGGATCTGTGAGTTCCTGCGGTTCCGCACGCCCTCGACTTGGCTGTGGTTCGGGGCTCTGCTCTGTTCCGTGTTTGCTCTCCGGCCCACGTGATCTCTCTGGCTAGGGCACCCAGGAAAAGCGAAAAGAAATCGAGTCCGCGTGAGTACTATTCAGGCATCAAGTGGGGATACCTACCAACGACCTCTAACGTGGATCCACCAAGATGGCGGCCGTGCGGGGTTCAGGAGGATCATTTTGCGCTTTCTGGGGGCGCTATTTGCTCTCAATGATTTCACGTGCCTTTTGGGCATGGCTCACGGAGATGGACGTGAAGCAGCAGGGCAGCCACATCTGGCGTCTCGGCCTAGCTAGGGCGGCTCCACGAGTGACCTCTCGGAACCGGGGCCGAGACCGCCATCCCTCCCCGGGCCCCCCCCCCCCCGCCTCGGTGGCTGGGTATGGGGGGGAGGAGGGGGAGGTTTCGGAGGGGAGACGGGAGATCTGGGCTTGTGGTTGGGGGCGCGCGGGGCCACACGTGTCATGTCGTGATATTCCTGTAACGCTCCAACAAGATACATATTATTCTCTCTTCTGCAGATTTCTATCTGTGTCTGAATGGAAATGTATTAGACTCTTGAAATCTGAGCCTTGACGAGGGGTGCGCCCTGTACGTCTCGGGCTACAGGCAGCATACGGAAACTGAAGATATCAGGAATCACGTATAAAGGTTAAAGTCAAAGAAACGGACCTAGTTCAGTGGCAGACTTAGTCTTCCTCGCTGCAGCCTCAAGGTAAATGCTGGGGGTACCCAGTCTATTCTTGGGAAGATACAGTGTTTCTTTTAACTGTTGCCAGCAACGCAGCTTCTCCTCTACCGGAGTTGAAACTGAGATTTAGTTCTTGCAGCTAGTAGTTCTTTTTCAGAACATCTATCAGGAAGGATCTGAATAGCTTGTCATGTCCCTGAAAATATACTAGAGAACATTTGGTTCAGTTCTCGTACCCAGAGACTGGGGAAATTAAGGTGGCACTAGAAATCGCACCTTTTGGTTATATAGTATCTTTCCTGGAAAACAGGCTGCTCTTAAACTCTAATTGTATCAAACAGTAGCAGGGATGAGAAGTGCATGATCCACAAGTTTCAGTAAAGCTGGCTCTCCCGCTCCTTAACATTATATACATTGTTAACAAAAGTGTAGAATTGGACACTTGATGGCAACAAAGAGGCATCCTGTTTGGCGTTTCTTTGGACTGCAGCCGGGAGAGGAGCAGAGCCGACTTGTTCAGTCCCCGGTCCTGCTACTCCTAGGCCTTTCCTCACACTTGATCTTGGACGCTCTGGGGCAGGTTGTGTCTGCAACAAGCACTCGATTTGTCCGGAAGCACTGAATCCTCTGTTCATCGCCTTTGTTCCCAGGACTGTCTCAGGAGGTGACGACGATTTCCCATGGGGGAATCTGTGTCAGAGGCTTGCCAACCATACTTTTCACGTGGTTCATGCAAAGCTCACCCGTCACCGGTCACCTGTCAACTCACCATCCGTACGAGAGTCAGCACCAACACGCCCGGCAGAGCTGAGCGTCAAGAAGGGGTTGCGTGGAAAGAGATGTGTATGCTTGGTCCTGGTCCTGGTTATAGACAGAAAGTATCAAGGGGGAATAACTCCCAGAATAAGTAGGCCTGCCTGGAATGCGAAATAGTGAGAAGAGGCCTCGCGCTTGGAGGACGGGTCAGAGCTTTAGCCACGGGAGAGTGAAAAGGAAAGGCCCGGGAAAGGGCCGTGGGGCAGGGGACGGTCTGAGCCCAGCACCAGCGGTGAAGGACGAGGAGGCACCTTGAAAGAACGTGCTGTTTCGGAGGTTTGTGGTAAGAGCACACCGGTGCTGCTAAAGATGAGGCTGGTGGAACCCAGATAGTAGAGAGGCGCCAGAAACCGGCCAGGAAGGATGAGAATCCTGTGTGCTGAGGACCGGCACTTCACCAAGCCCACAGCAAAGGGTGCTGTCTAGATTCAAACCCAGTCACTCGCGCAAACGCCACTCAGCCACCTCCTCATCTACAAGGCCGACAGATACTCGGTGCGTGAGGTGCGTGTACAGTCTAGGTGGGCGGCACTCACGTTATCGGGCAACCACACAGCTAATACGTGCTTTGAAAGAACCAACAGTGAGCTGATAGCTTTTTCTGGATCTGCCTATAACCAAAGATACCGCTCGCTGCATACTGTGGATCTCGACTCCTGTCTCACGTCTCCATGAGGCCGTCAGAAAAGTACTGTTCGTGCTACCTCTCAGGCCAGGAATGACACTTAAAGTGTAACGTGCTCACCAAGTCCTCAGAGATTCATGGATTTGAATCGAGAAATTCCACCTGGTCCTTTCGCTCCCGATCCACTCCTGCTCTCACCACTACTACCACACGGGTCAGACACGAGCGAGTTCAGCTGAATTAGCTTGCACACGTGGGGACGGAGTTAGCTTTCGGCACACGGATATTTAGGAATTCCATGGCAGTATGCCAGGTATTCACAGTATGTATGGGATATTCGCCTAATTTGATAACAAGAGAGCTCAGGCCTCAGGCATAACTTCAGGCAGATTTTCCCTCCAACAGAAACAGCTCAGATGGGCTGGCAGCCCGGGAAAATGAGCAACTGCCACTGACAGACTGAGACACCTATGGGCTCCCTCCGTGGGGAGACCTTCTGCCAAGGCTTCTCCCTCAAGGGCCGTTACCCAGCCTGCGGGCATCAGCTGAGGAGAAGGGGAGGTGGGTGCCCCGGAAAGCAGCCGCGCTCGAGTCAGTCTCCCGGGAGCTCTCGTTCCAGCTCTGGACGCTCACTCCCGGGCCTGGGTTCCCACTCCAGCTTTCAGATGGATCCCAGGCCCTTCTTCAGAGAAGTTCCTCCAGATGAGTCCCCAGCCACCAGTGGGCCTCATTCGACCTTGCGGGACCTCCCTCCCCTTCTGAAGCTAGGTTCCGTCTCTCTCTTCACAAAACTTTAAGTCCAACATAGATTGTTAACAATGACTTGCCATTTCCTTTTGTTCTCACCATTATTCTGACTACTTGCAGTTAATTCCGCTCACCTTTGGATTGCTTACGACACTCCAGGCCACTGAAAAAAAGGGAGTTTCCGTTCTGAGCTCAAAGATCCTCAGGCGGCATTTGGGCCTTACTTTACCTCTGCTGGAGGCAGGAAGGTGGCAGGTGACCGGGACCTGCCAAGAGCAGAGCAGAAGCTGTGCCCCCTGAGCAGTGGTGCCTGGCTCTCTCTCATTGGTCGCAGAGGGTCTGCAAGATTCGAGGGGGTTCTTGACGGCCCCACCATGCTGGTGAGCCGTGTCGTCTCATCTCATCGGGAATCTGACCCCTCATCAGCAAGCGTAGCCATGTGCCCTCACCCTGAGTCTCTAAACCCTTCCCAGACCATCACTCGGCCCGCCTTCTCCTCTCAGGCAGAATGAACCTGGGCTTCTCTCCTGGGACAGGTCATTCTGTGTCATGGGATGTCCTCTTTACTCCTGTTGCCGGCAATAGGAGTATTGATGTGCCGCTCATAGGTCAGAGACTCCTCATTCTTATTACCCAGAGGCTTTTCTTCAGTCAGTAAATTTTGTTCCTTTGAAGTTAAAGGGATTGCCTTTGAAGACTATCATTTCTGACCTAGTCGCAAACCGTCTCTTTTGAGGAACTTCCTTAGGGTTCCAGGGATTAAGACAGTTTGCTTCCATTGCAAAGGGCACAGATTCATTCCTCGATTGCAGGATCTAGATCTCCTGTGCCTCACACTCTAGCCAAAAAGGTATATTTTAAATATAAGAGGGCCAAGCATAAACCTACTACTTTCCCTTTCCATTATTATGATAATAATCTAATTCTCTTCAAGGCAACACAAATGCTTCTTACTAACTAGAAGGATCATGTCGCGGAAATTATAAACAGAAAAACAGGGAATTACTTCATGATATCTCACTACATCCGTCTCCGATCCAACGTCCGAAACATCAAGGAAGTCCACGTAAAGTATCATCTTTAAATAGAGCGCTCCACTTTGAGAGAATAGAACTAAACTCATTAAAACTAAGTTTTCCAGCATGTGGCTGCTTTGAAATCTTGCATCCAACCGACAATTCTGGAGCATATGATAATTCGGAATTGAGTAATCGATGACACAAACACTCTCCTCGGCAGGGGGACGTTTTGGATCGCCTGAGTTCTAGGTTCTCAATGTTATCAAGCCAGACACAATCTTCACGGTTTTTCATAGATCTTGTAATATCTTTTTTTAAAATTTCAACTTTTTTGAGGTACAATTGACATACAAAATTGCAAGAAATTGAAATATAACTGTGGTGATTTCACGTGTTTACGATGTGAAAGGATTCCTCATCCAGTTAATTAATATCACCTCACATATTTCACTTTCTGTTTTTTTTTCTTCCCTCCATCTTTCCTACTTAGATTTTTATCTTCATAAGATTTCATTTATACAAAACATGTCAAAAAGAGTGCCATGTTTTACATTAGATCCTCAGACTCTATTCATCTTATAGCTGAACATTTGTTCCCTTTTACCAACCTCTCCCCATAGCCCTAGTAACCACTTTTCTACTCTCTGGATGAGTTTTACTTTTTCATGGATGCACTATCAGAGCCAGTCCTGAAATTTCCTCCAATTACAATTCTTCTCTCAGAGTCATCAGTCCATTTTGTGTTATCTTTCATGTTTTACAAAATTACTCCTAACCAGCAATGGAGCGGGTGTGGCAGGCAATGAGCCAAGAAGATTTACAGGGTGGCATCCACTTACTGTGGGAACTAACCATGGCATTGATCAGTCTATCAACCTAGAAAGAGATCACTGGACATTGCACAAAAATTTGCTTATTTCTTTGTAGAAGTTTGGCATTAAACTAAACCCTTAGTTTGGGATGGGATGGGGTGGGGTGGGGTGGGGTGGGGTGGGGTGGGGTGGGGTGGGGGGTGGGGGGTGGAGGAAACGGGAGCACCTAGAAAGAGGAGGAGACTGTCGGCCGTGCTGAGACACGGAAACATCGCACGGCTGGGGACCCGTTCCTCTCGTTTTCCCCGGGGTGTGAAAGAGACTTACTTTGCCTCCCGTCTCCTGGGATTTCATCTCCCCAGCAACAACGGTCAGGCAAGCTGTCGGGTGTGTGTGTGTTGCGGGGGGTTGGGGGGGGTTGGGGAGAAAAAAAGAAGACACCTTTCAAGTGAAAGGAGGGAGCGTGAAGGTCTCTGAACCCTCGGACAGCGGCCTTCCATTTTCCAGACCAGTGACACGTTCTCCCAAGTCGCCCGGTTCCAGAAAACGCTTTTCGGAAACAGAATCCTCGAGGCCCGCGAACTCCTTAGGAATCCTCGGATGAGCTTCCGGGCCAGGCTATACCGTAGGCAGCGCGCTTCCCCTGAAGCCAAAGCCACGGGCTCCAGAGGGCCACGTCCAAGAAGCTGATCTCGTACGGAACCCGGTGTCTTCTTCTCTAGGACACTTCTAGAAGCAGCAAGAGTGCCCGTTTGTGAGAATCGAAGGTGAAGCCGGCACGATGTAAACCCAGCGATGTGTGCGGTCAGAGGCCCATCTAGATTCGAACTCCAGTTCTGGAGGGAGGGGAGCAGTGGGGACAGGAGGGTGGCCTGCGAGTCCGCCGTCCCGTCCCCACTCCTCCTGTGAACATCCGCCCCGCGGAAGGTGTCGAGGAACCTCATGACCTGACCTACGGGGTGAACCGTCGCCAAAGACAAAGAATTCCTCCAGCCAGGCGTTGTCCGCAGCCACGAACCCCTTCCCTCCGTCGCCCGGCCTTTCAGAATGCCACGTGGAACCCTCTCAAGACGAGTGTGGGGCTTGGAGGTATGGGCCCCCGAATTCTCCTCGCCCGGCCCTGCAAGAAACCATTCCGGGCGGGCCTGCCCCACATGAAGACTTTTCGGGCTTTTCGGTGGACCGGGCCTCCCGGGGTGCCCCTGCACCCGGCACCCTGCGACATCCCGAGAGATCCCACGGAGAAACGTCTCCGGCCACTCGCGCGGCACGGACGCTTCTTCCCCATCTGGGTCCCCTCACAGGATCTGTGAGTTCCTGCGGTTCCGCACGCCCTCGACTTGGCTGTGGTTCGGGGCTCTGCTCTGTTCCGTGTTTGCTCTCCGGCCCACGTGATCTCTCTGGCTAGGGCACCCAGGAAAAGCGAAAAGAAATCGAGTCCGCGTGAGTACTATTCAGGCATCAAGTGGGGATACCTACCAACGACCTCTAACGTGGATCCACCAAGATGGCGGCCGTGCGGGGTTCAGGAGGATCATTTTGCGCTTTCTGGGGGCGCTATTTGCTCTCAATGATTTCACGTGCCTTTTGGGCATGGCTCACGGAGATGGACGTGAAGCAGCAGGGCAGCCACATCTGGCGTCTCGGCCTAGCTAGGGCGGCTCCACGAGTGACCTCTCGGAACCGGGGCCGAGACCGCCATCCCTCCCCGGGCCCCCCCCCCCCCGCCTCGGTGGCTGGGTATGGGGGGGAGGAGGGGGAGGTTTCGGAGGGGAGACGGGAGATCTGGGCTTGTGGTTGGGGGCGCGCGGGGCCACACGTGTCATGTCGTGATATTCCTGTAACGCTCCAACAAGATACATATTATTCTCTCTTCTGCAGATTTCTATCTGTGTCTGAATGGAAATGTATTAGACTCTTGAAATCTGAGCCTTGACGAGGGGTGCGCCCTGTACGTCTCGGGCTACAGGCAGCATACGGAAACTGAAGATATCAGGAATCACGTATAAAGGTTAAAGTCAAAGAAACGGACCTAGTTCAGTGGCAGACTTAGTCTTCCTCGCTGCAGCCTCAAGGTAAATGCTGGGGGTACCCAGTCTATTCTTGGGAAGATACAGTGTTTCTTTTAACTGTTGCCAGCAACGCAGCTTCTCCTCTACCGGAGTTGAAACTGAGATTTAGTTCTTGCAGCTAGTAGTTCTTTTTCAGAACATCTATCAGGAAGGATCTGAATAGCTTGTCATGTCCCTGAAAATATACTAGAGAACATTTGGTTCAGTTCTCGTACCCAGAGACTGGGGAAATTAAGGTGGCACTAGAAATCGCACCTTTTGGTTATATAGTATCTTTCCTGGAAAACAGGCTGCTCTTAAACTCTAATTGTATCAAACAGTAGCAGGGATGAGAAGTGCATGATCCACAAGTTTCAGTAAAGCTGGCTCTCCCGCTCCTTAACATTATATACATTGTTAACAAAAGTGTAGAATTGGACACTTGATGGCAACAAAGAGGCATCCTGTTTGGCGTTTCTTTGGACTGCAGCCGGGAGAGGAGCAGAGCCGACTTGTTCAGTCCCCGGTCCTGCTACTCCTAGGCCTTTCCTCACACTTGATCTTGGACGCTCTGGGGCAGGTTGTGTCTGCAACAAGCACTCGATTTGTCCGGAAGCACTGAATCCTCTGTTCATCGCCTTTGTTCCCAGGACTGTCTCAGGAGGTGACGACGATTTCCCATGGGGGAATCTGTGTCAGAGGCTTGCCAACCATACTTTTCACGTGGTTCATGCAAAGCTCACCCGTCACCGGTCACCTGTCAACTCACCATCCGTACGAGAGTCAGCACCAACACGCCCGGCAGAGCTGAGCGTCAAGAAGGGGTTGCGTGGAAAGAGATGTGTATGCTTGGTCCTGGTCCTGGTTATAGACAGAAAGTATCAAGGGGGAATAACTCCCAGAATAAGTAGGCCTGCCTGGAATGCGAAATAGTGAGAAGAGGCCTCGCGCTTGGAGGACGGGTCAGAGCTTTAGCCACGGGAGAGTGAAAAGGAAAGGCCCGGGAAAGGGCCGTGGGGCAGGGGACGGTCTGAGCCCAGCACCAGCGGTGAAGGACGAGGAGGCACCTTGAAAGAACGTGCTGTTTCGGAGGTTTGTGGTAAGAGCACACCGGTGCTGCTAAAGATGAGGCTGGTGGAACCCAGATAGTAGAGAGGCGCCAGAAACCGGCCAGGAAGGATGAGAATCCTGTGTGCTGAGGACCGGCACTTCACCAAGCCCACAGCAAAGGGTGCTGTCTAGATTCAAACCCAGTCACTCGCGCAAACGCCACTCAGCCACCTCCTCATCTACAAGGCCGACAGATACTCGGTGCGTGAGGTGCGTGTACAGTCTAGGTGGGCGGCACTCACGTTATCGGGCAACCACACAGCTAATACGTGCTTTGAAAGAACCAACAGTGAGCTGATAGCTTTTTCTGGATCTGCCTATAACCAAAGATACCGCTCGCTGCATACTGTGGATCTCGACTCCTGTCTCACGTCTCCATGAGGCCGTCAGAAAAGTACTGTTCGTGCTACCTCTCAGGCCAGGAATGACACTTAAAGTGTAACGTGCTCACCAAGTCCTCAGAGATTCATGGATTTGAATCGAGAAATTCCACCTGGTCCTTTCGCTCCCGATCCACTCCTGCTCTCACCACTACTACCACACGGGTCAGACACGAGCGAGTTCAGCTGAATTAGCTTGCACACGTGGGGACGGAGTTAGCTTTCGGCACACGGATATTTAGGAATTCCATGGCAGTATGCCAGGTATTCACAGTATGTATGGGATATTCGCCTAATTTGATAACAAGAGAGCTCAGGCCTCAGGCATAACTTCAGGCAGATTTTCCCTCCAACAGAAACAGCTCAGATGGGCTGGCAGCCCGGGAAAATGAGCAACTGCCACTGACAGACTGAGACACCTATGGGCTCCCTCCGTGGGGAGACCTTCTGCCAAGGCTTCTCCCTCAAGGGCCGTTACCCAGCCTGCGGGCATCAGCTGAGGAGAAGGGGAGGTGGGTGCCCCGGAAAGCAGCCGCGCTCGAGTCAGTCTCCCGGGAGCTCTCGTTCCAGCTCTGGACGCTCACTCCCGGGCCTGGGTTCCCACTCCAGCTTTCAGATGGATCCCAGGCCCTTCTTCAGAGAAGTTCCTCCAGATGAGTCCCCAGCCACCAGTGGGCCTCATTCGACCTTGCGGGACCTCCCTCCCCTTCTGAAGCTAGGTTCCGTCTCTCTCTTCACAAAACTTTAAGTCCAACATAGATTGTTAACAATGACTTGCCATTTCCTTTTGTTCTCACCATTATTCTGACTACTTGCAGTTAATTCCGCTCACCTTTGGATTGCTTACGACACTCCAGGCCACTGAAAAAAAGGGAGTTTCCGTTCTGAGCTCAAAGATCCTCAGGCGGCATTTGGGCCTTACTTTACCTCTGCTGGAGGCAGGAAGGTGGCAGGTGACCGGGACCTGCCAAGAGCAGAGCAGAAGCTGTGCCCCCTGAGCAGTGGTGCCTGGCTCTCTCTCATTGGTCGCAGAGGGTCTGCAAGATTCGAGGGGGTTCTTGACGGCCCCACCATGCTGGTGAGCCGTGTCGTCTCATCTCATCGGGAATCTGACCCCTCATCAGCAAGCGTAGCCATGTGCCCTCACCCTGAGTCTCTAAACCCTTCCCAGACCATCACTCGGCCCGCCTTCTCCTCTCAGGCAGAATGAACCTGGGCTTCTCTCCTGGGACAGGTC
The DNA here is from genome assembly GCF_054371585.1 of Giraffa tippelskirchi. Lineage (NCBI taxonomy): Eukaryota > Metazoa > Chordata > Mammalia > Artiodactyla > Giraffidae > Giraffa > Giraffa tippelskirchi. The sequence continues at coordinate 72,135,297 of NC_137282.1, forward strand.
ATTCTGTGTCATGGGATGTCCTCTTTACTCCTGTTGCCGGCAATAGGAGTATTGATGTGCCGCTCATAGGTCAGAGACTCCTCATTCTTATTACCCAGAGGCTTTTCTTCAGTCAGTAAATTTTGTTCCTTTGAAGTTAAAGGGATTGCCTTTGAAGACTATCATTTCTGACCTAGTCGCAAACCGTCTCTTTTGAGGAACTTCCTTAGGGTTCCAGGGATTAAGACAGTTTGCTTCCATTGCAAAGGGCACAGATTCATTCCTCGATTGCAGGATCTAGATCTCCTGTGCCTCACACTCTAGCCAAAAAGGTATATTTTAAATATAAGAGGGCCAAGCATAAACCTACTACTTTCCCTTTCCATTATTATGATAATAATCTAATTCTCTTCAAGGCAACACAAATGCTTCTTACTAACTAGAAGGATCATGTCGCGGAAATTATAAACAGAAAAACAGGGAATTACTTCATGATATCTCACTACATCCGTCTCCGATCCAACGTCCGAAACATCAAGGAAGTCCACGTAAAGTATCATCTTTAAATAGAGCGCTCCACTTTGAGAGAATAGAACTAAACTCATTAAAACTAAGTTTTCCAGCATGTGGCTGCTTTGAAATCTTGCATCCAACCGACAATTCTGGAGCATATGATAATTCGGAATTGAGTAATCGATGACACAAACACTCTCCTCGGCAGGGGGACGTTTTGGATCGCCTGAGTTCTAGGTTCTCAATGTTATCAAGCCAGACACAATCTTCACGGTTTTTCATAGATCTTGTAATATCTTTTTTTAAAATTTCAACTTTTTTGAGGTACAATTGACATACAAAATTGCAAGAAATTGAAATATAACTGTGGTGATTTCACGTGTTTACGATGTGAAAGGATTCCTCATCCAGTTAATTAATATCACCTCACATATTTCACTTTCTGTTTTTTTTTCTTCCCTCCATCTTTCCTACTTAGATTTTTATCTTCATAAGATTTCATTTATACAAAACATGTCAAAAAGAGTGCCATGTTTTACATTAGATCCTCAGACTCTATTCATCTTATAGCTGAACATTTGTTCCCTTTTACCAACCTCTCCCCATAGCCCTAGTAACCACTTTTCTACTCTCTGGATGAGTTTTACTTTTTCATGGATGCACTATCAGAGCCAGTCCTGAAATTTCCTCCAATTACAATTCTTCTCTCAGAGTCATCAGTCCATTTTGTGTTATCTTTCATGTTTTACAAAATTACTCCTAACCAGCAATGGAGCGGGTGTGGCAGGCAATGAGCCAAGAAGATTTACAGGGTGGCATCCACTTACTGTGGGAACTAACCATGGCATTGATCAGTCTATCAACCTAGAAAGAGATCACTGGACATTGCACAAAAATTTGCTTATTTCTTTGTAGAAGTTTGGCATTAAACTAAACCCTTAGTTTGGGATGGGATGGGGTGGGGTGGGGTGGGGTGGGGTGGGGTGGGGTGGGGTGGGGGGTGGGGGGTGGAGGAAACGGGAGCACCTAGAAAGAGGAGGAGACTGTCGGCCGTGCTGAGACACGGAAACATCGCACGGCTGGGGACCCGTTCCTCTCGTTTTCCCCGGGGTGTGAAAGAGACTTACTTTGCCTCCCGTCTCCTGGGATTTCATCTCCCCAGCAACAACGGTCAGGCAAGCTGTCGGGTGTGTGTGTGTTGCGGGGGGTTGGGGGGGGTTGGGGAGAAAAAAAGAAGACACCTTTCAAGTGAAAGGAGGGAGCGTGAAGGTCTCTGAACCCTCGGACAGCGGCCTTCCATTTTCCAGACCAGTGACACGTTCTCCCAAGTCGCCCGGTTCCAGAAAACGCTTTTCGGAAACAGAATCCTCGAGGCCCGCGAACTCCTTAGGAATCCTCGGATGAGCTTCCGGGCCAGGCTATACCGTAGGCAGCGCGCTTCCCCTGAAGCCAAAGCCACGGGCTCCAGAGGGCCACGTCCAAGAAGCTGATCTCGTACGGAACCCGGTGTCTTCTTCTCTAGGACACTTCTAGAAGCAGCAAGAGTGCCCGTTTGTGAGAATCGAAGGTGAAGCCGGCACGATGTAAACCCAGCGATGTGTGCGGTCAGAGGCCCATCTAGATTCGAACTCCAGTTCTGGAGGGAGGGGAGCAGTGGGGACAGGAGGGTGGCCTGCGAGTCCGCCGTCCCGTCCCCACTCCTCCTGTGAACATCCGCCCCGCGGAAGGTGTCGAGGAACCTCATGACCTGACCTACGGGGTGAACCGTCGCCAAAGACAAAGAATTCCTCCAGCCAGGCGTTGTCCGCAGCCACGAACCCCTTCCCTCCGTCGCCCGGCCTTTCAGAATGCCACGTGGAACCCTCTCAAGACGAGTGTGGGGCTTGGAGGTATGGGCCCCCGAATTCTCCTCGCCCGGCCCTGCAAGAAACCATTCCGGGCGGGCCTGCCCCACATGAAGACTTTTCGGGCTTTTCGGTGGACCGGGCCTCCCGGGGTGCCCCTGCACCCGGCACCCTGCGACATCCCGAGAGATCCCACGGAGAAACGTCTCCGGCCACTCGCGCGGCACGGACGCTTCTTCCCCATCTGGGTCCCCTCACAGGATCTGTGAGTTCCTGCGGTTCCGCACGCCCTCGACTTGGCTGTGGTTCGGGGCTCTGCTCTGTTCCGTGTTTGCTCTCCGGCCCACGTGATCTCTCTGGCTAGGGCACCCAGGAAAAGCGAAAAGAAATCGAGTCCGCGTGAGTACTATTCAGGCATCAAGTGGGGATACCTACCAACGACCTCTAACGTGGATCCACCAAGATGGCGGCCGTGCGGGGTTCAGGAGGATCATTTTGCGCTTTCTGGGGGCGCTATTTGCTCTCAATGATTTCACGTGCCTTTTGGGCATGGCTCACGGAGATGGACGTGAAGCAGCAGGGCAGCCACATCTGGCGTCTCGGCCTAGCTAGGGCGGCTCCACGAGTGACCTCTCGGAACCGGGGCCGAGACCGCCATCCCTCCCCGGGCCCCCCCCCCCGCCTCGGTGGCTGGGTATGGGGGGGAGGAGGGGGAGGTTTCGGAGGGGAGACGGGAGATCTGGGCTTGTGGTTGGGGGCGCGCGGGGCCACACGTGTCATGTCGTGATATTCCTGTAACGCTCCAACAAGATACATATTATTCTCTCTTCTGCAGATTTCTATCTGTGTCTGAATGGAAATGTATTAGACTCTTGAAATCTGAGCCTTGACGAGGGGTGCGCCCTGTACGTCTCGGGCTACAGGCAGCATACGGAAACTGAAGATATCAGGAATCACGTATAAAGGTTAAAGTCAAAGAAACGGACCTAGTTCAGTGGCAGACTTAGTCTTCCTCGCTGCAGCCTCAAGGTAAATGCTGGGGGTACCCAGTCTATTCTTGGGAAGATACAGTGTTTCTTTTAACTGTTGCCAGCAACGCAGCTTCTCCTCTACCGGAGTTGAAACTGAGATTTAGTTCTTGCAGCTAGTAGTTCTTTTTCAGAACATCTATCAGGAAGGATCTGAATAGCTTGTCATGTCCCTGAAAATATACTAGAGAACATTTGGTTCAGTTCTCGTACCCAGAGACTGGGGAAATTAAGGTGGCACTAGAAATCGCACCTTTTGGTTATATAGTATCTTTCCTGGAAAACAGGCTGCTCTTAAACTCTAATTGTATCAAACAGTAGCAGGGATGAGAAGTGCATGATCCACAAGTTTCAGTAAAGCTGGCTCTCCCGCTCCTTAACATTATATACATTGTTAACAAAAGTGTAGAATTGGACACTTGATGGCAACAAAGAGGCATCCTGTTTGGCGTTTCTTTGGACTGCAGCCGGGAGAGGAGCAGAGCCGACTTGTTCAGTCCCCGGTCCTGCTACTCCTAGGCCTTTCCTCACACTTGATCTTGGACGCTCTGGGGCAGGTTGTGTCTGCAACAAGCACTCGATTTGTCCGGAAGCACTGAATCCTCTGTTCATCGCCTTTGTTCCCAGGACTGTCTCAGGAGGTGACGACGATTTCCCATGGGGGAATCTGTGTCAGAGGCTTGCCAACCATACTTTTCACGTGGTTCATGCAAAGCTCACCCGTCACCGGTCACCTGTCAACTCACCATCCGTACGAGAGTCAGCACCAACACGCCCGGCAGAGCTGAGCGTCAAGAAGGGGTTGCGTGGAAAGAGATGTGTATGCTTGGTCCTGGTCCTGGTTATAGACAGAAAGTATCAAGGGGGAATAACTCCCAGAATAAGTAGGCCTGCCTGGAATGCGAAATAGTGAGAAGAGGCCTCGCGCTTGGAGGACGGGTCAGAGCTTTAGCCACGGGAGAGTGAAAAGGAAAGGCCCGGGAAAGGGCCGTGGGGCAGGGGACGGTCTGAGCCCAGCACCAGCGGTGAAGGACGAGGAGGCACCTTGAAAGAACGTGCTGTTTCGGAGGTTTGTGGTAAGAGCACACCGGTGCTGCTAAAGATGAGGCTGGTGGAACCCAGATAGTAGAGAGGCGCCAGAAACCGGCCAGGAAGGATGAGAATCCTGTGTGCTGAGGACCGGCACTTCACCAAGCCCACAGCAAAGGGTGCTGTCTAGATTCAAACCCAGTCACTCGCGCAAACGCCACTCAGCCACCTCCTCATCTACAAGGCCGACAGATACTCGGTGCGTGAGGTGCGTGTACAGTCTAGGTGGGCGGCACTCACGTTATCGGGCAACCACACAGCTAATACGTGCTTTGAAAGAACCAACAGTGAGCTGATAGCTTTTTCTGGATCTGCCTATAACCAAAGATACCGCTCGCTGCATACTGTGGATCTCGACTCCTGTCTCACGTCTCCATGAGGCCGTCAGAAAAGTACTGTTCGTGCTACCTCTCAGGCCAGGAATGACACTTAAAGTGTAACGTGCTCACCAAGTCCTCAGAGATTCATGGATTTGAATCGAGAAATTCCACCTGGTCTTTTCGCTCCCGATCCACTCCTGCTCTCACCACTACTACCACACGGGTCAGACACGAGCGAGTTCAGCTGAATTAGCTTGCACACGTGGGGACGGAGTTAGCTTTCGGCACACGGATATTTAGGAATTCCATGGCAGTATGCCAGGTATTCACAGTATGTATGGGATATTCGCCTAATTTGATAACAAGAGAGCTCAGGCCTCAGGCATAACTTCAGGCAGATTTTCCCTCCAACAGAAACAGCTCAGATGGGCTGGCAGCCCGGGAAAATGAGCAACTGCCACTGACAGACTGAGACACCTATGGGCTCCCTCCGTGGGGAGACCTTCTGCCAAGGCTTCTCCCTCAAGGGCCGTTACCCAGCCTGCGGGCATCAGCTGAGGAGAAGGGGAGGTGGGTGCCCCGGAAAGCAGCCGCGCTCGAGTCAGTCTCCCGGGAGCTCTCGTTCCAGCTCTGGACGCTCACTCCCGGGCCTGGGTTCCCACTCCAGCTTTCAGATGGATCCCAGGCCCTTCTTCAGAGAAGTTCCTCCAGATGAGTCCCCAGCCACCAGTGGGCCTCATTCGACCTTGCGGGACCTCCCTCCCCTTCTGAAGCTAGGTTCCGTCTCTCTCTTCACAAAACTTTAAGTCCAACATAGATTGTTAACAATGACTTGCCATTTCCTTTTGTTCTCACCATTATTCTGACTACTTGCAGTTAATTCCGCTCACCTTTGGATTGCTTACGACACTCCAGGCCACTGAAAAAAAGGGAGTTTCCGTTCTGAGCTCAAAGATCCTCAGGCGGCATTTGGGCCTTACTTTACCTCTGCTGGAGGCAGGAAGGTGGCAGGTGACCGGGACCTGCCAAGAGCAGAGCAGAAGCTGTGCCCCCTGAGCAGTGGTGCCTGGCTCTCTCTCATTGGTCGCAGAGGGTCTGCAAGATTCGAGGGGGTTCTTGACGGCCCCACCATGCTGGTGAGCCGTGTCGTCTCATCTCATCGGGAATCTGACCCCTCATCAGCAAGCGTAGCCATGTGCCCTCACCCTGAGTCTCTAAACCCTTCCCAGACCATCACTCGGCCCGCCTTCTCCTCTCAGGCAGAATGAACCTGGGCTTCTCTCCTGGGACAGGTCATTCTGTGTCATGGGATGTCCTCTTTACTCCTGTTGCCGGCAATAGGAGTATTGATGTGCCGCTCATAGGTCAGAGACTCCTCATTCTTATTACCCAGAGGCTTTTCTTCAGTCAGTAAATTTTGTTCCTTTGAAGTTAAAGGGATTGCCTTTGAAGACTATCATTTCTGACCTAGTCGCAAACCGTCTCTTTTGAGGAACTTCCTTAGGGTTCCAGGGATTAAGACAGTTTGCTTCCATTGCAAAGGGCACAGATTCATTCCTCGATTGCAGGATCTAGATCTCCTGTGCCTCACACTCTAGCCAAAAAGGTATATTTTAAATATAAGAGGGCCAAGCATAAACCTACTACTTTCCCTTTCCATTATTATGATAATAATCTAATTCTCTTCAAGGCAACACAAATGCTTCTTACTAACTAGAAGGATCATGTCGCGGAAATTATAAACAGAAAAACAGGGAATTACTTCATGATATCTCACTACATCCGTCTCCGATCCAACGTCCGAAACATCAAGGAAGTCCACGTAAAGTATCATCTTTAAATAGAGCGCTCCACTTTGAGAGAATAGAACTAAACTCATTAAAACTAAGTTTTCCAGCATGTGGCTGCTTTGAAATCTTGCATCCAACCGACAATTCTGGAGCATATGATAATTCGGAATTGAGTAATCGATGACACAAACACTCTCCTCGGCAGGGGGACGTTTTGGATCGCCTGAGTTCTAGGTTCTCAATGTTATCAAGCCAGACACAATCTTCACGGTTTTTCATAGATCTTGTAATATCTTTTTTTAAAATTTCAACTTTTTTGAGGTACAATTGACATACAAAATTGCAAGAAATTGAAATATAACTGTGGTGATTTCACGTGTTTACGATGTGAAAGGATTCCTCATCCAGTTAATTAATATCACCTCACATATTTCACTTTCTGTTTTTTTTTCTTCCCTCCATCTTTCCTACTTAGATTTTTATCTTCATAAGATTTCATTTATACAAAACATGTCAAAAAGAGTGCCATGTTTTACATTAGATCCTCAGACTCTATTCATCTTATAGCTGAACATTTGTTCCCTTTTACCAACCTCTCCCCATAGCCCTAGTAACCACTTTTCTACTCTCTGGATGAGTTTTACTTTTTCATGGATGCACTATCAGAGCCAGTCCTGAAATTTCCTCCAATTACAATTCTTCTCTCAGAGTCATCAGTCCATTTTGTGTTATCTTTCATGTTTTACAAAATTACTCCTAACCAGCAATGGAGCGGGTGTGGCAGGCAATGAGCCAAGAAGATTTACAGGGTGGCATCCACTTACTGTGGGAACTAACCATGGCATTGATCAGTCTATCAACCTAGAAAGAGATCACTGGACATTGCACAAAAATTTGCTTATTTCTTTGTAGAAGTTTGGCATTAAACTAAACCCTTAGTTTGGGATGGGATGGGGTGGGGTGGGGTGGGGTGGGGTGGGGTGGGGTGGGGTGGGGTGGGGTGGGGTGGGGTGGGGTGGGGGGTGGGGGGTGGAGGAAACGGGAGCACCTAGAAAGAGGAGGAGACTGTCGGCCGTGCTGAGACACGGAAACATCGCACGGCTGGGGACCCGTTCCTCTCGTTTTCCCCGGGGTGTGAAAGAGACTTACTTTGCCTCCCGTCTCCTGGGATTTCATCTCCCCAGCAACAACGGTCAGGCAAGCTGTCGGGTGTGTGTGTGTTGCGGGGGGTTGGGGGGGGTTGGGGAGAAAAAAAGAAGACACCTTTCAAGTGAAAGGAGGGAGCGTGAAGGTCTCTGAACCCTCGGACAGCGGCCTTCCATTTTCCAGACCAGTGACACGTTCTCCCAAGTCGCCCGGTTCCAGAAAACGCTTTTCGGAAACAGAATCCTCGAGGCCCGCGAACTCCTTAGGAATCCTCGGATGAGCTTCCGGGCCAGGCTATACCGTAGGCAGCGCGCTTCCCCTGAAGCCAAAGCCACGGGCTCCAGAGGGCCACGTCCAAGAAGCTGATCTCGTACGGAACCCGGTGTCTTCTTCTCTAGGACACTTCTAGAAGCAGCAAGAGTGCCCGTTTGTGAGAATCGAAGGTGAAGCCGGCACGATGTAAACCCAGCGATGTGTGCGGTCAGAGGCCCATCTAGATTCGAACTCCAGTTCTGGAGGGAGGGGAGCAGTGGGGACAGGAGGGTGGCCTGCGAGTCCGCCGTCCCGTCCCCACTCCTCCTGTGAACATCCGCCCCGCGGAAGGTGTCGAGGAACCTCATGACCTGACCTACGGGGTGAACCGTCGCCAAAGACAAAGAATTCCTCCAGCCAGGCGTTGTCCGCAGCCACGAACCCCTTCCCTCCGTCGCCCGGCCTTTCAGAATGCCACGTGGAACCCTCTCAAGACGAGTGTGGGGCTTGGAGGTATGGGCCCCCGAATTCTCCTCGCCCGGCCCTGCAAGAAACCATTCCGGGCGGGCCTGCCCCACATGAAGACTTTTCGGGCTTTTCGGTGGACCGGGCCTCCCGGGGTGCCCCTGCACCCGGCACCCTGCGACATCCCGAGAGATCCCACGGAGAAACGTCTCCGGCCACTCGCGCGGCACGGACGCTTCTTCCCCATCTGGGTCCCCTCACAGGATCTGTGAGTTCCTGCGGTTCCGCACGCCCTCGACTTGGCTGTGGTTCGGGGCTCTGCTCTGTTCCGTGTTTGCTCTCCGGCCCACGTGATCTCTCTGGCTAGGGCACCCAGGAAAAGCGAAAAGAAATCGAGTCCGCGTGAGTACTATTCAGGCATCAAGTGGGGATACCTACCAACGACCTCTAACGTGGATCCACCAAGATGGCGGCCGTGCGGGGTTCAGGAGGATCATTTTGCGCTTTCTGGGGGCGCTATTTGCTCTCAATGATTTCACGTGCCTTTTGGGCATGGCTCACGGAGATGGACGTGAAGCAGCAGGGCAGCCACATCTGGCGTCTCGGCCTAGCTAGGGCGGCTCCACGAGTGACCTCTCGGAACCGGGGCCGAGACCGCCATCCCTCCCCGGGCCCCCCCCCCCCGCCTCGGTGGCTGGGTATGGGGGGGAGGAGGGGGAGGTTTCGGAGGGGAGACGGGAGATCTGGGCTTGTGGTTGGGGGCGCGCGGGGCCACACGTGTCATGTCGTGATATTCCTGTAACGCTCCAACAAGATACATATTATTCTCTCTTCTGCAGATTTCTATCTGTGTCTGAATGGAAATGTATTAGACTCTTGAAATCTGAGCCTTGACGAGGGGTGCGCCCTGTACGTCTCGGGCTACAGGCAGCATACGGAAACTGAAGATATCAGGAATCACGTATAAAGGTTAAAGTCAAAGAAACGGACCTAGTTCAGTGGCAGACTTAGTCTTCCTCGCTGCAGCCTCAAGGTAAATGCTGGGGGTACCCAGTCTATTCTTGGGAAGATACAGTGTTTCTTTTAACTGTTGCCAGCAACGCAGCTTCTCCTCTACCGGAGTTGAAACTGAGATTTAGTTCTTGCAGCTAGTAGTTCTTTTTCAGAACATCTATCAGGAAGGATCTGAATAGCTTGTCATGTCCCTGAAAATATACTAGAGAACATTTGGTTCAGTTCTCGTACCCAGAGACTGGGGAAATTAAGGTGGCACTAGAAATCGCACCTTTTGGTTATATAGTATCTTTCCTGGAAAACAGGCTGCTCTTAAACTCTAATTGTATCAAACAGTAGCAGGGATGAGAAGTGCATGATCCACAAGTTTCAGTAAAGCTGGCTCTCCCGCTCCTTAACATTATATACATTGTTAACAAAAGTGTAGAATTGGACACTTGATGGCAACAAAGAGGCATCCTGTTTGGCGTTTCTTTGGACTGCAGCCGGGAGAGGAGCAGAGCCGACTTGTTCAGTCCCCGGTCCTGCTACTCCTAGGCCTTTCCTCACACTTGATCTTGGACGCTCTGGGGCAGGTTGTGTCTGCAACAAGCACTCGATTTGTCCGGAAGCACTGAATCCTCTGTTCATCGCCTTTGTTCCCAGGACTGTCTCAGGAGGTGACGACGATTTCCCATGGGGGAATCTGTGTCAGAGGCTTGCCAACCATACTTTTCACGTGGTTCATGCAAAGCTCACCCGTCACCGGTCACCTGTCAACTCACCATCCGTACGAGAGTCAGCACCAACACGCCCGGCAGAGCTGAGCGTCAAGAAGGGGTTGCGTGGAAAGAGATGTGTATGCTTGGTCCTGGTCCTGGTTATAGACAGAAAGTATCAAGGGGGAATAACTCCCAGAATAAGTAGGCCTGCCTGGAATGCGAAATAGTGAGAAGAGGCCTCGCGCTTGGAGGACGGGTCAGAGCTTTAGCCACGGGAGAGTGAAAAGGAAAGGCCCGGGAAAGGGCCGTGGGGCAGGGGACGGTCTGAGCCCAGCACCAGCGGTGAAGGACGAGGAGGCACCTTGAAAGAACGTGCTGTTTCGGAGGTTTGTGGTAAGAGCACACCGGTGCTGCTAAAGATGAGGCTGGTGGAACCCAGATAGTAGAGAGGCGCCAGAAACCGGCCAGGAAGGATGAGAATCCTGTGTGCTGAGGACCGGCACTTCACCAAGCCCACAGCAAAGGGTGCTGTCTAGATTCAAACCCAGTCACTCGCGCAAACGCCACTCAGCCACCTCCTCATCTACAAGGCCGACAGATACTCGGTGCGTGAGGTGCGTGTACAGTCTAGGTGGGCGGCACTCACGTTATCGGGCAACCACACAGCTAATACGTGCTTTGAAAGAACCAACAGTGAGCTGATAGCTTTTTCTGGATCTGCCTATAACCAAAGATACCGCTCGCTGCATACTGTGGATCTCGACTCCTGTCTCACGTCTCCATGAGGCCGTCAGAAAAGTACTGTTCGTGCTACCTCTCAGGCCAGGAATGACACTTAAAGTGTAACGTGCTCACCAAGTCCTCAGAGATTCATGGATTTGAATCGAGAAATTCCACCTGGTCCTTTCGCTCCCGATCCACTCCTGCTCTCACCACTACTACCACACGGGTCAGACACGAGCGAGTTCAGCTGAATTAGCTTGCACACGTGGGGACGGAGTTAGCTTTCGGCACACGGATATTTAGGAATTCCATGGCAGTATGCCAGGTATTCACAGTATGTATGGGATATTCGCCTAATTTGATAACAAGAGAGCTCAGGCCTCAGGCATAACTTCAGGCAGATTTTCCCTCCAACAGAAACAGCTCAGATGGGCTGGCAGCCCGGGAAAATGAGCAACTGCCACTGACAGACTGAGACACCTATGGGCTCCCTCCGTGGGGAGACCTTCTGCCAAGGCTTCTCCCTCAAGGGCCGTTACCCAGCCTGCGGGCATCAGCTGAGGAGAAGGGGAGGTGGGTGCCCCGGAAAGCAGCCGCGCTCGAGTCAGTCTCCCGGGAGCTCTCGTTCCAGCTCTGGACGCTCACTCCCGGGCCTGGGTTCCCACTCCAGCTTTCAGATGGATCCCAGGCCCTTCTTCAGAGAAGTTCCTCCAGATGAGTCCCCAGCCACCAGTGGGCCTCATTCGACCTTGCGGGACCTCCCTCCCCTTCTGAAGCTAGGTTCCGTCTCTCTCTTCACAAAACTTTAAGTCCAACATAGATTGTTAACAATGACTTGCCATTTCCTTTTGTTCTCACCATTATTCTGACTACTTGCAGTTAATTCCGCTCACCTTTGGATTGCTTACGACACTCCAGGCCACTGAAAAAAAGGGAGTTTCCGTTCTGAGCTCAAAGATCCTCAGGCGGCATTTGGGCCTTACTTTACCTCTGCTGGAGACAGGAAGGTGGCAGGTGACCGGGACCTGCCAAGAGCAGAGCAGAAGCTGTGCCCCCTGAGCAGCGGTGCCTGGCTCTCTCTCATTGGTCGCAGAGGGTCTGCAAGATTCGAGGGGGTTCTTGACGGCCCCACCATGCTGGTGAGCCGTGTCGTCTCATCTCATCGGGAATCTGACCCCTCATCAGCAAGCGTAGCCATGTGCCCTCACCCTGAGTCTCTAAACCCTTCCCAGACCATCACTCGGCCCGCCTTCTCCTCTCAGGCAGAATGAACCTGGGCTTCTCTCCTGGGACAGGTCATTCTGTGTCATGGGATGTCCTCTTTACTCCTGTTGCCGGCAATAGGAGTATTGATGTGCCGCTCATAGGTCAGAGACTCCTCATTCTTATTACCCAGAGGCTTTTCTTCAGTCAGTAAATTTTGTTCCTTTGAAGTTAAAGGGATTGCCTTTGAAGACTATCATTTCTGACCTAGTCGCAAACCGTCTCTTTTGAGGAACTTCCTTAGGGTTCCAGGGATTAAGACAGTTTGCTTCCATTGCAAAGGGCACAGATTCATTCCTCGATTGCAGGATCTAGATCTCCTGTGCCTCACACTCTAGCCAAAAAGGTATATTTTAAATATAAGAGGGCCAAGCATAAACCTACTACTTTCCCTTTCCATTATTATGATAATAATCTAATTCTCTTCAAGGCAACACAAATGCTTCTTACTAACTAGAAGGATCATGTCGCGGAAATTATAAACAGAAAAACAGGGAATTACTTCATGATATCTCACTACATCCGTCTCCGATCCAACGTCCGAAACATCAAGGAAGTCCACGTAAAGTATCATCTTTAAATAGAGCGCTCCACTTTGAGAGAATAGAACTAAACTCATTAAAACTAAGTTTTCCAGCATGTGGCTGCTTTGAAATCTTGCATCCAACCGACAATTCTGGAGCATATGATAATTCGGAATTGAGTAATCGATGACACAAACACTCTCCTCGGCAGGGGGACGTTTTGGATCGCCTGAGTTCTAGGTTCTCAATGTTATCAAGCCAGACACAATCTTCACGGTTTTTCATAGATCTTGTAATATCTTTTTTTAAAATTTCAACTTTTTTGAGGTACAATTGACATACAAAATTGCAAGAAATTGAAATATAACTGTGGTGATTTCACGTGTTTACGATGTGAAAGGATTCCTCATCCAGTTAATTAATATCACCTCACATATTTCACTTTCTGTTTTTTTTTCTTCCCTCCATCTTTCCTACTTAGATTTTTATCTTCATAAGATTTCATTTATACAAAACATGTCAAAAAGAGTGCCATGTTTTACATTAGATCCTCAGACTCTATTCATCTTATAGCTGAACATTTGTTCCCTTTTACCAACCTCTCCCCATAGCCCTAGTAACCACTTTTCTACTCTCTGGATGAGTTTTACTTTTTCATGGATGCACTATCAGAGCCAGTCCTGAAATTTCCTCCAATTACAATTCTTCTCTCAGAGTCATCAGTCCATTTTGTGTTATCTTTCACGTTTTACAAAATTACTCCTAGGCGTCTCGGCCTAGCTAGGGCGGTTTCACAAGTGACCTCTCCGAACCGCGGCTGAGACCTCCATCCCTCCCCGGGCCCCCCTCGGTGGCTGGGCGCTGGGGTGGTGGGGGGTGGGGAGAGGAGTCGGGGCAGCTGGTCTAGGGGTTGGGGGCGCGTGAGGGCCAGGGGACGGTCCCCGGTGGTCCCGCTGAGACGTGAAGGCAGGTTCTGTCCCGCTGAGAACTTCCTGCCTTCGGGCGTGTGAGAGGAGCAGATTTCTCTCCAATCCAAGGCCATGCATCGTTTTCGGCCTGTTCAACAAGACTAGACGAGCACGTATTTGTGTGTCTATCTTGGCTTGTTTTCTGACGGAGGCCAAAGACCTCTTCAGGCGTGTCCAAAGGATCTGCCAGGGTGGGAGGGTGCAGGTCAATCCATGTGTCAAGAGAGCCAGAGAATCTGTCACAGCTGTGACTCGGGCCTTTTTCAGAAACAGGCCAACTTTGATGATTCCCCTGGACAGGAATCACCGCAGAAGTTTCCTTGAAGGGATCGAGTTGCAGGAGTCGGGGGCGTGGCCCCGCCGCCGCCAGAGGGCTTCCTCAGCCAGGCAAGGCCGGCCGCTGGCCGGGGCTATTGTCTGTGGGCCCCACCCCCACCGCCACCCTCCACCCTCCCCCTCCCCCTCCCCCTTCCCCTTCCCCTTCCCCTTCCCCTCCCCCTGCAGGGCCCCTCGTGGGATAGCTTCATTCAAATGCAGAACGCTTTCCAGTCAAGGAAGAGCCTTTGGACTTTGCCTCGATCTTCTCCCTATTGAATGGTGATCCGCCCCGACCCCACCCCCATTTCTCCACCTTGAGGCTGCCCCTTCGGCACCGCGCGGAGGAATGGGCCTGGGGGTGGGGTGGGGAGGGAGGCTGAGGGACAAACTCGCCTTGGGTCAGGCCAAAGGAGTCTCCTCCTTTTCGTAACCCAGGAAACCCCGCTAATGCATGTGAGGATCACGGACGTGCGTCGAAGCAGCCATCATCTCTTGACATCTTCCTCCGTGGGAGGCGTTTTTCCTTCCTGCCTGCCTTCAGAGAGACAGAAAAGGAGGGAGGGGCAGAGCGTTCCGCTGGCGCTGGCCGGTTCTTAAGTCACTTGAATCCAAAACACTCCATAGGGCACGGAGGGGTGCGTGCGTGGGGTGGGGTGGGGGCGGCGGCCTACTCCGGACCCCAGGCGTTCCCTCCTCTGACACTTGCCTGGAACCCATGAAAAGCTGAGCTGGTGACTGTGTGTGTGTGTGAATGCGTGCATGTGCGCGTGTCCGTGAGAGAAGGCACGTGTGCGTGAGAGAAAAAGAGAAAAAGGAAGGAGAGAAAGAAAGAGAGAGAGAGAAAGAAAGAGAAGGAAAGAAAGAGAGAGAGAGAGACAGAGAGAGAAAGAAAGAAAGGAAGACAGACAGACAGACAGGGAGGGAGGGAGGGGGAGAGAGAGAGAGAAAGAAAGAATGAAAGAAAGAAAAAGAAAAGAAAATCCAGAATGAAAGGAGGAAGGAACGAGGGAAGGAGGGAGGGACCAAATAGGTTAGTTAGTACGGGCCTCCCTGTCATGGAAAAGAGTCTCTGAGCACAGATCCTCCGTTCAGTGAACCAGTTCTCATATCTCCTCTCAGGAGGCTGTGATGTCGATGGACGGGTTTGGGAAAGCAGGCCTGGGGTGCAAGCAATCAGGTATTTCCTCAGAGGCACTTGTAGGGAAACCAAGGAAACACACAGGTTCATCCCTGGAGCGGATTCGAAACCAGTCGGTGCAGGGGGAGTCAGTCAAGGAGATTTCTAGATGTCAGGGTCGGGTCCTGGAGCGGGTTGCCATGCCCTTCTCCAGGAGACCTTCCTGGCCCGGGGATGGAACCCGGGTCTCCTGCATCGCAGGCAGACTCTTGACCGTGTGAGCCACCAAGGAAGCTCTGTTGGAAATGTTCACCGAGTCCTCTTGTTGTAGCCACGCGTTCTGGGAAACAAACTCACTCAGAAGGACCATGCAGGTAGTGGAGTGCAGTTTCTTACACCAGCGGGCCCAAGGCAGAGTCTTCTCTTAGCCAAGGACCCCGACCAGCATTCGTGAAAATCTTTTATACCTCAGGGGTATGTGTCTGAACCCACCACCCCAAATTCCTTGAGACTTACCTAAACAAAGGAAGGGTAAAGACAATCCCGATAACCCCATCATTCATGTGTTATAAGACGAGATACACAGTGGACATTTATTCACAGGCCTGTGGTCATATCCTGATACACATAATGGAACTGATGGCTTTGTTCTGTGACAGAGATAATTAGCATATTCTTTTAGGCCACGGAGAGTCCAAGTACAAGCCCCAAAGGCTGTTTTATCCGGGTGTGTGTGTGTGTGTGTGTGCGCGCGCGCGCGCGGGCGGGCGCCTGCGTGTGTGTGTGTGCGTGTCCGGTTTTCCATTGGTATGCCCCTTCTATAGACACCGGGCACAAAGTTCAGAGTCCATTGGGAGGGTGACCGTGCGTGTAGCCTCATGTTCGCAGCCTGGCCTAAGATGGAGTCTAGCTCTGTCTGTTTCCTCCTTCACTCTAGCTTCCATCTGCAGAGCTTCAGGCACAGGGCCTTTTGAGTTCTCCGTCAGAAGGGCAAGAGATGGTGGCAAATGTCCCCCCAGAGAGGGTTGTCCCCTCTGACAGAGCTTCCGATATCGGAGGCAACTCAGAAAACTTCAGGATCCAGTCCCACTTTCGGGGGAAGCACCACAGGCAAAGGACCAAACACACGTGGCCCAGGAATCTCCCATCCAGAAGTGGATATCTCCGTTTCACAGAAACATCCTCTGGGCCCCTAAGGAACGTATGGAAATCACTCTCTCGCCAAGGAGAGAAGAATCCTCACTGAGAGTTTCTGAAGTCTGGAAGGACCAGGTAGAGAGAAAAAGAGAAACGATTCTATTCTGCTGACAGGGGCATTATTGTTTGAAGCGACCAAGTGGATGTCCGTCTTTTCCAATTCCCATTTTAAACATTGTGTCCTTTCCGGTCCTTTGTGGTCTCTTTGGATCTGGAAAGCAACAGAGTTAACGGTAAGGTCCTTTTTTTTTTTTTTTTTATGATTATGATTATTTTTCCCCCCTGCCTGTCTGCCTGTCCCTCCCCCTCTTCTCTCTGTCTCTCGCGCTTTTCACTCAGGTTAGGGAATTCACAACAACAACAACAAAAGTAGTGAGAAATCTGTATTTCTGCAGGTCAGGAAGCAACAGGTAAGAACTAGACATGGAACACAACAGGCTGGTTCCAAATAGGGTAAGGAGTCCATCAAGGCTCTCTATCATCACCCTGCTTATTTAACTTATATGCCGAGTACAGCATCACGAGACACGCTGGGCTGGATGAAGCACAAGCTGGAATCAAAATGGCTGGGAGAAATAGCAATCCCCTCAGCTATGCAGATGACACCACCCTTATGGCAGAAATGAAGTATAGAGTGGGTTTACAAAGTCGTGCTCGTTTCGGGTTTTCAGATTCTTTTCCCTCAGAGGTGAATCCAAAGTAGGAAGCCTACATTTCCTGTGCTGCCTAGTAGGTGCTTGTGGATTGTATGATGTACATGTCGTATGTGTACACGTTCAACCCGACCTCCTAAGTGGACCGTCCTGCCCCTCCCCGCCCCAACGTATTTTCGTCAAGAAGTCAGGCATCCATTTGAGCATCCTACTCCTCAGGTCATCCGATCCCATGGAAGAAGTCAATCCTCCCGTTTTTCCATCGGTCCTCTACACGTCGCCTGATGATGATGGGGGGTGACTGGAAGACTGACAGTTCTGAAGAATTTTGCAAGAGATTCGGTGAAGGCTCCTAGGATTTGCTCAGTGAAGTGGGTGGCGTGTCAACCACTAGGGACCGTGGAAGGTATGCCCCAAGTGGCACACAGCGTTTGCTTCCACCTTCCACAGAGAAAGCTCTACCTAGCATACCAAGGATGCTTGACCACGCACCCGCCCCGCCCCGCCCCCCCCCCCCAGGTGACAGGCGTGACGGGTCAGACTGTAGAAATCTTCCTGTCAAGGGTGTATTAACAGGCAGAGGCACCTTAGAGGCACCCTGTCCTGTGAATCTGGAGGTGGGGAGGAAGGGGCAGAGGGACGATGAAGAAGGGAAGGAGAAAGTGAGGGACAGGGACACCACACAGTGTGTGTGGGGGGCGTGTCTGTGCCGTGTGTGGGTTCCACGTGGGTGTGTGCGCCTGTGGGTGCGGGTGTGAGGGGAGGCGGGCAGAGGCAGAGGCAGGGAGACACACAGCCAGGTCAAGGACAACATAATGTGTGTGGGGGGAGGGGCGGGGGTGGGTGGGTGCGTGCGTGCGTGGTGTGTGCGTGGGGGGGATGGCGCACAGGACCGTGTGTGAAGGAGGGCAGTGTGTGGGGGGCAAGTGGGTGTGTGGGGGGGTGTCTGTGCTGTGTGCGGGTGCCACGTGGTTGTTAAGCGGGGGGGGGGGGGCGGGCAGAGAGACACACACACCCGGGCCAAGGACAACGTACTGTGTGGCGGAGGGGGCGGGGGGTGGGTGGGAGTGTGGGTGCGGGGTGTGTGCGTGTGTGCGGTGCCCCATAGGACCGTGGGGGGGGCAGTGTGTGTGTGGGGGTGTGGGTCTGTGCTGTGTGCAGGTCCCACGTAAGTGTGAGTGAGGGGAGGGGCAGAGGCAGAGGCAGAGAGACACAGCCAGGCCAAGGACAACATAGTTTGGGGGAGGGTCGGGGTGGGAGGTGCGAGTGTGCGTGCGGGGTGTGTGCGTGTGTGCGATGGCGCCTAGGACTGTGCGTGGGGGCGGGCAGTGTGTTGGGGGGTGGTGTGTCTGTGCTGTGTGCGGGTGCCACGTGGGTGTGTGCGCCTGTGGGTGCGGGTGTGGGGGAGGGGAGCGGGCAGTGACAGCGGCAGAGAGAGACAGCCAGGCCAAGGACAACGTAGTGTGTGGGGGAGGGGGCGGGGGGTGGGAGTGTGGGTGTGGGGTGTGTGCGTGTGTGCGGTGGCCCATAGGACCGTGGGGGGGGGCAGTGTGTGTGTGTGTGGGGGTGTCTGTGCTGTGTGCAGGTCCCACGGAGGTGTGAGTGGGGGGAGGGGCAGAGGCAGAGGCAGAGAGACACAGCCAGGCCAAGGACAACATAGTTTGGGGGAGGGTCGGGGTGGGGGGTGCGAGTGTGCGTGCGGGGTGTGTGCGTGTGTGCGATGGCGCATCGGACCGTGTGTGGGGTGTTGCGTGTGTGCGACGGCGCATAGGACCGTGTGTGGGGTGTTGTGTCTGTGCTGTGTGCGAATGCCACGGGGGTGTGTCCGGGTGTGGGGGGGGCGGGCAGTGACAGAGGCAGAGAGAGACAGCCAGGCCAAGGGCAACGTAGTGTGTGTGGGCGGGGTCGGGGTGCGGGGTGGGAGTGTGCGTGCAGGGTGTGTGCGGAGGCGCCTAGGACCGTGCGGGGGGGCGGGCAGTGTGTGGGGGGTGTTGTGTCTGTGCTGTGTGCGGGTGCCACGTGGGTGTGTGCGCCTGTGGGTGCGGGTGTGGGGGAGGGGAGCGGGCAGTGACAGCGGCAGAGAGAGACAGCCAGGCCAAGGACAACGTCGTGTGTGGGGGAGGGGGCGGGGGGGTGGGAGTGTGGGTGCGGGGTGTGTGCGGTGGCCCATAGGACCGTGGTGGGGGCAGTGTGTGTGTGTGTGGGGGGTGTCTGTGCTGTGTGCAGGTCCCACGGAGGTGTGAGTGGGGGGAGGGGCAGAGGCAGAGGCAAAGAGACACAGCCAGGCCAAGGACAACATAGTGTGGGGGGGGCGGGGCGGGGGGTGGGAGTGTGGGTGCGGGGTGTGTGCGATGGCACATAGGACCGTGTGTGTAGGGGGGCAGTGGGGGGGGGTATTGTGTCTGTGCTGTGTGCGAATGCCACGGGGGTGTGTGCGCCTGTGGGTGCGGGTGTGGGAGGGGCGGGCAGTGACAGAGGCAGAGAGAGACAGCCAGGCCAAGGACAACGTAGTGTGGGTGGGCGGGTTCGGGGTGCGGGGTGGGGAGTGTGCGTGCGGGGTGTGTGCGTGTGTGCGGAGGCGCCTAGGACCGCGCGCGGGGGGCAGTGTGTGTGTAGGGGTGTGTGTCTCTGCTGTGTGCGGGTGCCACGTGGGTGTGAGGGGGGCGGCGGGCAGAGAGACACACAGCCAGGCCAAGGACAACATAGTGTGTGGAGGGGGAGGGGCGGGGGTGGGTGGGGGTGTGTCTGTGCTGTGTGCGGGTGCCACGTGGTTGTTAAGGGGGGGCGGGCAGAGAGACACACAGCCAGGCCAAGGACGACATAGTGTGTGGGGGAAGGGCGGGGGTGAGAAGGAGTGTGGGTGCCGGGTGTGTGCGTGTGTGCGGTGGCCCATAGGACCGTGTGGGGGAGGGCAGTGTGTGTGTGGGGGGGTGTCTGTGCTGTGTGCAGGTCCCAC
Organism: Giraffa tippelskirchi; assembly: GCF_054371585.1. NCBI lineage: Eukaryota > Metazoa > Chordata > Mammalia > Artiodactyla > Giraffidae > Giraffa > Giraffa tippelskirchi. The sequence continues at coordinate 72,155,157 of NC_137282.1, forward strand.
GTAGTTGTGAGTGGGGGGAGGGGCAGAGGCAGAGGCAGGGGCACACACAGCCAGGCCAAGGACAACATAGTGGGGGGGGGTCGGGGGGGGTGGGAGTGTGCCTGCGGGGTGTGTGCCTGTGTGCGGTGGCGCATAGGGCCGTGTGTGTAGGGGGCCAGTGTCGGGGTGGTGGTGTGTCTGTGCGCCACGTGGGTGTGTGGGGGGGCAGGCAGAGAGAGCCAGTCCAAGGACAACGCTGTGTGTGTGTGTGTGAGTGGGTGTGGCCGGCGTGTGTGCGGGTGCTGCGTAGGGCCGTGGGGGAGTGCGTGCGCTGTGTGTGTACGCGTTGGGGGCGTGGGCAGCGTGTGTAGGTGGTGCAGGCAGAGACAGAAAGCCACAGTCAGCAAAGGACAACGTGCACGGATATTCTTCTGAATATTTGCTTGTGTTTTCTGAGCTCATCACCTCCGGGATCAAGCTCACTCCCGTGCAACGGGAGTCTGCCCCCCTCACCTCAGCCACCACCAGCCAGCACCTGTCTTGGGCAGACAAGGGAGTGTTCCGATTTGGCCGGCGCGGGGGGGGGGGGGGGGGCGTGGCGGAGGAGTGGGGTGGGTGCGCAGGGTTTCGTTGTCACGAGGCGAACTTTGACCCTTGTGTTCTGCCCCTGAACCTCACTGGAGCGACTGGACCCGCGTGACCTGTCACGTCTTGGTTTCAACATCTTTGGCGGGAGAACTAAGATTCCCCCATGCGAAGTGACCAGGCCAGAGAGAAGGAAGTCGATTCCCTTGGGATCCAATGCCCGTTTTCTGGAATCCAGTTAAGTTTCGTCAAGATTTCCCACCCAAACCGAAAAGCCGAAGTGGCTACCCATCCCCGCCCCCTTGACCTCTGTCCCAAGGTGCCCCACCCACACTGCCTCCTTCCACAGCCTCAAGGCTTTCAAGAGTTAGCCGGCCCGGGCCGGCTCCATCCGTGGTCGCCCCGCCCCAAGACCCTCTGAAAAAGCGCCCGACCCCCAACCAGCTATCCAGTGAGCCAGCCCCAGCATAGGAGCTTAGTGGGCGACCGACGGGGACTCGTTGCCAGACGGAGCCCATCCTAGTTCGCGTTTCTCCACTCAGTCAACGGCGCAGACAGGAGAACGGGATCCGCCAACACTTCTCGAGAACGTCCCTGGGCGAGGGATGACGGACGCACGGACGGACGGGACGGGAAGGATTCTTGACTCCCCACCCACGGAGCAGCGGAATGCACTCCCATCCGAGGGGGATCGCAGGCCCACGTCAGACGGTGTGAGCACACGCCCCAGAACAACAACTCGCCAGCATCCCCGTCCGTGTCCTCGTCATCATCTTTGGGCACGCCAGGAGAAAGCCCTTTTGTGACCCGGACGACGGCTCTTTCGGCAAAAGCAACGTTGAGCAACGGCACAAATGAAGACACTTGGATTTGAAACGACGCGTTCACATTGCAGCGCCTCAAGAGCAAAAGCACGCACTCGTCCCTCACATAACCGCAACCAACAAACCCGACGCACCTGAAAAAGAAAACGCAAACGGAAGAGAAAGGGTCGATCTGGCGGCTCGGTCCGCCCAGACCAGATCAACTCCGGAAGGCAGGGCGAGCCGAGAGACCACTCGGGTGAGGTCGAGCGGGATCAACACGGCAGCTCGGGGGCAGAGGTCGCGAGTGGGAGAGGTCCGTCCGGGTGCTCGACCCGCGGGCGCTGGCCGCTCTGCGGCCCAGAGAGGGAAGGAGGGGGGGAGGGGCAGACTCCCTGACAGCCGGGCGATGCGCGCGCGCCGGCGGCTCGGCGGCACAGGTCGCGAGTGGGGGAGGCCCGGCCGGCAGGTGGACACGCGGGCACCGCCAGCTCGGCGGCAGAGTGAGGAAAGGGGGGGGAGGGGCAGACACCTAGACAGCCGGGCGACGCGCGCGCGCTGGCGGCTCGTGACCAGAGGTCGCGTGTAGGGGAGCACCGGCCGGCAGGTGGACCCGCGGGCACCGCCAGCTCGGCGGCAGAGTGAGGGAAGGAGGGGGAGGGGCGGATTCCAAGCCAGGCGGGCGACGCGCGCGCGCTGGCGTCTCGTCACCAGAGATCGCGAGTGCGAGAGGCCCGGCCGGCAGGTGGACACGGGGGCACCGCCGGCTCGGCGGCAGAGTCAGGGAAGTGGGGGGAGGGGATAGAGCCCCGTCGGGCTCGTCGACCCGCGGCTCCTGGCGGCTCTGCGGCCGAGTTGGGGAAGGAGGGGGGGAGGGGCAGACTCCCTGACAGCCGGGCGATGCGCGCGCGCCGGCGGCTCGGCGGCACAGGTCGCGAGTGGGGGAGGCCCGGCCGGCAGGTGGACACGCGGGCACCCGCAGCTCGTCGGCAGGGTTAGGGAAGGGGGGGAGGGGATAGAGCCCCGTCCGGCTGGTCGACCCGCGGGCACTGCCAGGCGGGCGACGGGCGCGCGCTGGCGGCTGGGCGGGCGAGGTCGCCAGTGGGAGAGGCCCGGCCGGCAGGTGCCCGCGGCAACGCCAGCTGGGCGGCAGAGTGAGGGGAGGAGCGGGGGAGGGGCAGACAGCCTGACAGCCGGGCGACGGGCGCGCGCTGGCGGCTCGGCGGGCGAGGTCGCGAGTGGGAGAGCCCCGGTCGCAGGTGGACCCGCGGGCACCCGCAGCTCGTCGACAGAGTTAGGGAAGTGGGGGGAGGGGATAGAGCCCCGTCGGGCTCGTCGACCCGCGGCTCCTGGCGGCTCTGCGGCCGAGTTAGGGAAGGAGGGGGGGAGGGGCAGACTCCCTGACAGCCGGGCGATGCGCGCGCGCCGGCGGCTCGGCGGCACAGGTCGCGAGTGGGGGAGGCCCGGCCGGCAGGTGGACACGCGGGCACCGCCAGCTCGGCGGCAGAGTGAGGAAAGGGGGGGGAGGGGCAGACACCTAGACAGCCGGGCGACGCGCGCGCGCTGGCGGCTCGTGACCAGAGGTCGCGTGTAGGGGAGCACCGGCCGGCAGGTGGACCCGCGGGCACCGCCAGCTCGGCGGCAGAGTGAGGGAAGGAGGGGGAGGGGCGGATTCCAAGCCAGGCGGGCGACGCGCGCGCGCTGGCGTCTCGTCACCAGAGATCGCGAGTGCGAGAGGCCCGGCCGGCAGGTGGACACGCGGGCACCGCCGGCTCGGCGGCAGAGTCAGGGAAGTGGGGGGAGGGGATAGAGCCCCGTCGGGCTCGTCGACCCGCGGCTCCTGGCGGCTCTGCGGCCGAGTTAGGGAAGGAGGGGGGGAGGGGCAGACTCCCTGACAGCCGGGCGATGCGCGCGGGCCGGCGGCTCGTGACCAGAGGTCGCGTGTAGGGGAGCACCGGCCGGCAGGTGGACCCGCGGGCACCGCCAGCTCGGCGGCAGAGTGAGGGAAGGAGGGGGAGGGGCGGATTCCAAGCCAGGCGGGCGACGCGCGCGCGCTGGCGTCTCGTCACCAGAGATCGCGAGTGCGAGAGGCCCGGCCGGCAGGTGGACACGCGGGCACCGCCGGCTCGGCGGCAGAGTCAGGGAAGTGGGGGGAGGGGATAGAGCCCCGTCGGGCTCGTCGACCCGCGGCTCCTGGCGGCTCTGCGGCCGAGTTAGGGAAGGAGGGGGGGAGGGGCAGACTCCCTGACAGCCGGGCGATGCGCGCGGGCCGGCGGCTCGTGACCAGAGGTCGCGTGTAGGGGAGCACCGGCCGGCAGGTGGACCCGCGGGCACCGCCAGCTCGGCGGCAGAGTGAGGGAAGGAGGGGGAGGGGCGGTTTCCAAGCCAGGCGGGCGCCGTGCGCGCGCTGGCGTCTCGTCACCAGAGATCGCGAGTGCGAGAGGCCCGGCCGGCAGGTGGACACGGGGGCACCGCCGGCTCGGCGGCAGAGTCAGGGAAGTGGGGGGAGGGGATAGAGCCCCGTCGGGCTCGTCGACCCGCGGCTCCTGGCGGCTCTGCGGCCGAGTTAGGGAAGGAGGGGGGGAGGGGCAGACTCCCTGACAGCCGGGCGATGCGCGCGCGCCGGCGGCTCGGCGGCACAGGTCGCGAGTGGGGGAGGCCCGGCCGGCAGGTGGACACGCGGGCACCGCCAGCTCGGCGGCAGAGTGAGGAAAGGGGGGGGAGGGGCAGACACCTAGACAGCCGGGCGACGCGCGCGCGCTGGCGGCTCGTGACCAGAGGTCGCGTGTAGGGGAGCACCGGCCGGCAGGTGGACCCGCGGGCACCGCCAGCTCGGCGGCAAAGTGAGGGAAGGAGGGGGAGGGGCGGATTCCAAGCCAGGCGGGCGACGCGCGCGCGCTGGCGTCTCGTCACCAGAGATCGCGAGTGCGAGAGGCCCGGCCGGCAGGTGGACACGCGGGCACCGCCGGCTCGGCGGCACAGTCAGGGAAGTGGGGGGAGGGGATAGAGCCCCGTCGGGCTCGTCGACCCGCGGCTCCTGGCGGCTCTGCGGCCGAGTTGGGGAAGGGGGGGGAGGGGCAGACTCCCTGACAGCCGGGCGATGCGCGCGCGCCGGCGGCTCGGCGGCACAGGTCGCGAGTGGGGGAGGCCCGGCCGGCAGGTGGACACGCGGGCACCGCCAGCTCGGCGGCAGAGTGAGGAAAGGGGGGGCGGGGCAGACACCTCGACAGCCGGGCGACGCGCGCGCGCTGGCGGCTCGTCACCAGAGGTCGCGAGTGCGAGAGGCCCGGCGGGCAGGTGGACACGCGGGCACCCGCAGCTCGTCGGCAGGGTTAGGGAAGGGGGGGAGGGGATAGAGCCCCGTCCGGCTGGTCGACCCGCGGGCACTGCCAGGCGGGCGACGGGCGCGCGCTGGCGGCTGGGCGGGCGAGGTCGCCAGTGGGAGAGGCCCGGCCGGCAGGTGCCCGCGGGCAACGC
>NC_137282.1:72172500-72222500 GCF_054371585.1 Giraffa tippelskirchi
ACCGAGGGTTAAACGAGGCACGCTCACCCACCCACGCGGGGCGCGCGGCGCAGCAGCGGGCACAGCCCCCCCCACCGCGGGGAGGGCCGCTCGCGGGACACGCGCCGAGAAGGCGAAGCGAGAGCGTCCGCTGTGTCCGAAGACCGACGGCCTCCCTGACGCCCCGTGGAGGGGGGCGGGCAGGAGACCGAGAGTCAGGGCCGGAGGCCGCACCCACCCTCCCGCCTTCCTCACCCTCCCCGACGGGCAGGGGGAAAGGCAGGCGAGGGGCCCCGTGGACAGACCGAGAAGACCGCACACGTTCACCAGGAACGCCCGTCCCTCGTCCGGCACGGCTTAGGCCCGGCCCGGGAGAGCACGACCACACCACATCGATCCGTTGAGCCGAGGGGGAGGGGGGGAAGGCACGGTGAGGACAGTCGCCGGAGGGGCCCGCTTTAAGCCTCGCCGGCCGCCTCCCCCCGCCACACCTCACCTCGCCTCGCCTCAGGCGACAGCCGCCGACGACGACCCCAGGAGGAGGAGCTGCCTGACACGGGGCACGGAGCCTACAAGAGCGGGCGTCGTCCCGGCCACCACCGGGCGCCCGCAGCGGGGGTCACACAGGGTAGAAGACCCACGGCGCCTCGCCCCGCCGCCCTCGGGTCACCCAGAGACCGGAGGTGGCGCCACGGGTCGGGTCTGCCAGACACGCCACGCGGGAGCCGGCGCACAGGCCCAGGCCGGCGGCCCAGAGGCCCAGAGCCCCGCGTGCGTCCAGAGGCCCAAAGTCCTCGGCGGCAGACGCCGAGAGAGACCGTGTCGGCACTTACCTGGTGGCAGAAAAGGCCCATTTCGGGCGACAAAATGACAGCGCCCGACAGCGGGGCCCACCCACGACTGGCAGAGAGGGACCTTGGCACCTTGGCACCGCCACCTGTCCCCAGCACTACCCCAGAAACACCAGGCCCGGAGCTGTCGGGGGTCATCTGGTCGACTGGGGGGGGGAGGGGGGCGAAGGGGGCGCCCGGTGGGCGAGGTGGGGGCGCAGACGCCAAGGGGGAGGGAGCTGGCCGGGGACGCCCTCCCCCTTCGCCCGCACGGGTAGGTGTACCCGTCCGTCCGAGTCTCCGAGCGGGGGTTTGGCTTCGAGTTGCCAGAGAGAAAAACGAAGAGAGACCCGCCGGCGAGGCGCCTCCCACGAGACGAGCGGGCCCCCACGAGGGACCACGCCCGGGGCCCCAGACCGTCCTGTCCGTGGCACCCAGGACGGCTCGAGCCGGTCCCTGACCTCCTGGCCGTGATTCAGGGAGTTGGGGAGGGGTGAGAAAGCAAACCCTCCGGGGTGGCGAACCCTCCTGAAAGGGCGGGAAAGCAAGAACCTCCTGAAGGGAGACGCAAACCCTTCTGAAAAGGCGAACAGCAAATCCTTTGGAGGGCGGGAGCCAACCCTCCTGAAGGAAGAAAGCAAACCCTCCTGAGGGAGGCCCGGGAGGAGGCCAGACCGCCGAGTCCCAGGCGCTCCAGGGAGGGACGACCCTCTCCCTCCCTGCCCACCGCGGCGGCCCGGCCCAGGTAGGGTCCGGCCGGTCCGTCTCCGCGGCCGGAGGGGCACGGGGAGACGCTGGTCGACCCGGTCAGGCCACCCCAGAGCCCGGCTCTGGAGCGCCGCCGCCGCCGCGACGGCCACCCTCCTCAGAAACCTAGAGAACCAATCTCCGGCGACAGCAGGACGTCCCTAGGCCTCGGCGCCACCGCCACTGTCGCCGCCAGCAGAGCTGGTCTCTGAGAGCTGTGCCTCGGGCCCGGCGGCTGAGTCACAACCCTCCTGAAGGTCGCCGAAGCTCCAGAGGGGAGGGACACTATAAAAGCGGCCGCCAGGTGGCTCCTGACAACCGGCTCCAATGTCCCGAGGACGGGTCGCTGTCGCCGGCCGCCCAAACGCCCGAGCTCGGCCCGGAGCCGCCGCCTCCGAGAGACGCGACGCGACGCGACCCCGGCCGCAGAGGAAGGGAGAGGAGCTGGGAAATAGCTCCCCAGGAGGCTGCCACGAAGGAGACGCGCTCCCCCCACCCACCCACGCGATGCCAGGCTGGTGGGGGGACATTCCACGGAGACGCCGGCGGGCGGCGGGGCTCGGGGCGGGGACGGCCGAGAGAGGGGCACCAGTGACATCCCGGGCTCCCCCGGGCCCCCTCCCCCGAAGGAGGGAGGGAGGGAGGGAGAGAGAGAAGGGAGGGAGGCAGGGAGGGAGGGACCGACCGGCAAAGCGAAACCAGGCAAGCGCTGCTCCGAGAACAAAGCAGGACTCCTCGAAAGCAGACACAGACACAGACACGCAAGCCCAGGAGCAAGAAAGGAAAAGAAGGAGACACTCGGACCCCCAACAAGAGAAAACGAAAGTCAACCTGTGTCGAGACCGTGATCAAGTCCAACGACAACAAACACAAGCATGCGCCGCTGGGTGGGGAAAGTGCACGTGAGGACAGGAGAACATGGATTTCAAAACAACTGGCCACAAACACCGGAAAGGAAAGGCGGCCGGGCGGCCGGGCCGGGCGGTCTGGTCTGGGGTGGGGTGGCAGGGCTGCTGGGGGCGGGGGTCGGTGGCGGGGGGTGGGGGTGGGGGGTGGGGGGTGGAGGAAACGGGAGCACCTAGAAAGAGGAGGAGACTGTCGGCCGTGCTGAGACACGGAAACATCGCACGGCTGGGGACCCGTTCCTCTCGTTTTCCCCGGGGTGTGAAAGAGACTTACTTTGCCTCCCGTCTCCTGGGATTTCATCTCCCCAGCAACAACGGTCAGGCAAGCTGTCGGGTGTGTGTGTGTTGCGGGGGGTTGGGGGGGGTTGGGGAGAAAAAAAGAAGACACCTTTCAAGTGAAAGGAGGGAGCGTGAAGGTCTCTGAACCCTCGGACAGCGGCCTTCCATTTTCCAGACCAGTGACACGTTCTCCCAAGTCGCCCGGTTCCAGAAAACGCTTTTCGGAAACAGAATCCTCGAGGCCCGCGAACTCCTTAGGAATCCTCGGATGAGCTTCCGGGCCAGGCTATACCGTAGGCAGCGCGCTTCCCCTGAAGCCAAAGCCACGGGCTCCAGAGGGCCACGTCCAAGAAGCTGATCTCGTACGGAACCCGGTGTCTTCTTCTCTAGGACACTTCTAGAAGCAGCAAGAGTGCCCGTTTGTGAGAATCGAAGGTGAAGCCGGCACGATGTAAACCCAGCGATGTGTGCGGTCAGAGGCCCATCTAGATTCGAACTCCAGTTCTGGAGGGAGGGGAGCAGTGGGGACAGGAGGGTGGCCTGCGAGTCCGCCGTCCCGTCCCCACTCCTCCTGTGAACATCCGCCCCGCGGAAGGTGTCGAGGAACCTCATGACCTGACCTACGGGGTGAACCGTCGCCAAAGACAAAGAATTCCTCCAGCCAGGCGTTGTCCGCAGCCACGAACCCCTTCCCTCCGTCGCCCGGCCTTTCAGAATGCCACGTGGAACCCTCTCAAGACGAGTGTGGGGCTTGGAGGTATGGGCCCCCGAATTCTCCTCGCCCGGCCCTGCAAGAAACCATTCCGGGCGGGCCTGCCCCACATGAAGACTTTTCGGGCTTTTCGGTGGACCGGGCCTCCCGGGGTGCCCCTGCACCCGGCACCCTGCGACATCCCGAGAGATCCCACGGAGAAACGTCTCCGGCCACTCGCGCGGCACGGACGCTTCTTCCCCATCTGGGTCCCCTCACAGGATCTGTGAGTTCCTGCGGTTCCGCACGCCCTCGACTTGGCTGTGGTTCGGGGCTCTGCTCTGTTCCGTGTTTGCTCTCCGGCCCACGTGATCTCTCTGGCTAGGGCACCCAGGAAAAGCGAAAAGAAATCGAGTCCGCGTGAGTACTATTCAGGCATCAAGTGGGGATACCTACCAACGACCTCTAACGTGGATCCACCAAGATGGCGGCCGTGCGGGGTTCAGGAGGATCATTTTGCGCTTTCTGGGGGCGCTATTTGCTCTCAATGATTTCACGTGCCTTTTGGGCATGGCTCACGGAGATGGACGTGAAGCAGCAGGGCAGCCACATCTGGCGTCTCGGCCTAGCTAGGGCGGCTCCACGAGTGACCTCTCGGAACCGGGGCCGAGACCGCCATCCCTCCCCGGGCCCCCCCCCCCCGCCTCGGTGGCTGGGTATGGGGGGGAGGAGGGGGAGGTTTCGGAGGGGAGACGGGAGATCTGGGCTTGTGGTTGGGGGCGCGCGGGGCCACACGTGTCATGTCGTGATATTCCTGTAACGCTCCAACAAGATACATATTATTCTCTCTTCTGCAGATTTCTATCTGTGTCTGAATGGAAATGTATTAGACTCTTGAAATCTGAGCCTTGACGAGGGGTGCGCCCTGTACGTCTCGGGCTACAGGCAGCATACGGAAACTGAAGATATCAGGAATCACGTATAAAGGTTAAAGTCAAAGAAACGGACCTAGTTCAGTGGCAGACTTAGTCTTCCTCGCTGCAGCCTCAAGGTAAATGCTGGGGGTACCCAGTCTATTCTTGGGAAGATACAGTGTTTCTTTTAACTGTTGCCAGCAACGCAGCTTCTCCTCTACCGGAGTTGAAACTGAGATTTAGTTCTTGCAGCTAGTAGTTCTTTTTCAGAACATCTATCAGGAAGGATCTGAATAGCTTGTCATGTCCCTGAAAATATACTAGAGAACATTTGGTTCAGTTCTCGTACCCAGAGACTGGGGAAATTAAGGTGGCACTAGAAATCGCACCTTTTGGTTATATAGTATCTTTCCTGGAAAACAGGCTGCTCTTAAACTCTAATTGTATCAAACAGTAGCAGGGATGAGAAGTGCATGATCCACAAGTTTCAGTAAAGCTGGCTCTCCCGCTCCTTAACATTATATACATTGTTAACAAAAGTGTAGAATTGGACACTTGATGGCAACAAAGAGGCATCCTGTTTGGCGTTTCTTTGGACTGCAGCCGGGAGAGGAGCAGAGCCGACTTGTTCAGTCCCCGGTCCTGCTACTCCTAGGCCTTTCCTCACACTTGATCTTGGACGCTCTGGGGCAGGTTGTGTCTGCAACAAGCACTCGATTTGTCCGGAAGCACTGAATCCTCTGTTCATCGCCTTTGTTCCCAGGACTGTCTCAGGAGGTGACGACGATTTCCCATGGGGGAATCTGTGTCAGAGGCTTGCCAACCATACTTTTCACGTGGTTCATGCAAAGCTCACCCGTCACCGGTCACCTGTCAACTCACCATCCGTACGAGAGTCAGCACCAACACGCCCGGCAGAGCTGAGCGTCAAGAAGGGGTTGCGTGGAAAGAGATGTGTATGCTTGGTCCTGGTCCTGGTTATAGACAGAAAGTATCAAGGGGGAATAACTCCCAGAATAAGTAGGCCTGCCTGGAATGCGAAATAGTGAGAAGAGGCCTCGCGCTTGGAGGACGGGTCAGAGCTTTAGCCACGGGAGAGTGAAAAGGAAAGGCCCGGGAAAGGGCCGTGGGGCAGGGGACGGTCTGAGCCCAGCACCAGCGGTGAAGGACGAGGAGGCACCTTGAAAGAACGTGCTGTTTCGGAGGTTTGTGGTAAGAGCACACCGGTGCTGCTAAAGATGAGGCTGGTGGAACCCAGATAGTAGAGAGGCGCCAGAAACCGGCCAGGAAGGATGAGAATCCTGTGTGCTGAGGACCGGCACTTCACCAAGCCCACAGCAAAGGGTGCTGTCTAGATTCAAACCCAGTCACTCGCGCAAACGCCACTCAGCCACCTCCTCATCTACAAGGCCGACAGATACTCGGTGCGTGAGGTGCGTGTACAGTCTAGGTGGGCGGCACTCACGTTATCGGGCAACCACACAGCTAATACGTGCTTTGAAAGAACCAACAGTGAGCTGATAGCTTTTTCTGGATCTGCCTATAACCAAAGATACCGCTCGCTGCATACTGTGGATCTCGACTCCTGTCTCACGTCTCCATGAGGCCGTCAGAAAAGTACTGTTCGTGCTACCTCTCAGGCCAGGAATGACACTTAAAGTGTAACGTGCTCACCAAGTCCTCAGAGATTCATGGATTTGAATCGAGAAATTCCACCTGGTCCTTTCGCTCCCGATCCACTCCTGCTCTCACCACTACTACCACACGGGTCAGACACGAGCGAGTTCAGCTGAATTAGCTTGCACACGTGGGGACGGAGTTAGCTTTCGGCACACGGATATTTAGGAATTCCATGGCAGTATGCCAGGTATTCACAGTATGTATGGGATATTCGCCTAATTTGATAACAAGAGAGCTCAGGCCTCAGGCATAACTTCAGGCAGATTTTCCCTCCAACAGAAACAGCTCAGATGGGCTGGCAGCCCGGGAAAATGAGCAACTGCCACTGACAGACTGAGACACCTATGGGCTCCCTCCGTGGGGAGACCTTCTGCCAAGGCTTCTCCCTCAAGGGCCGTTACCCAGCCTGCGGGCATCAGCTGAGGAGAAGGGGAGGTGGGTGCCCCGGAAAGCAGCCGCGCTCGAGTCAGTCTCCCGGGAGCTCTCGTTCCAGCTCTGGACGCTCACTCCCGGGCCTGGGTTCCCACTCCAGCTTTCAGATGGATCCCAGGCCCTTCTTCAGAGAAGTTCCTCCAGATGAGTCCCCAGCCACCAGTGGGCCTCATTCGACCTTGCGGGACCTCCCTCCCCTTCTGAAGCTAGGTTCCGTCTCTCTCTTCACAAAACTTTAAGTCCAACATAGATTGTTAACAATGACTTGCCATTTCCTTTTGTTCTCACCATTATTCTGACTACTTGCAGTTAATTCCGCTCACCTTTGGATTGCTTACGACACTCCAGGCCACTGAAAAAAAGGGAGTTTCCGTTCTGAGCTCAAAGATCCTCAGGCGGCATTTGGGCCTTACTTTACCTCTGCTGGAGGCAGGAAGGTGGCAGGTGACCGGGACCTGCCAAGAGCAGAGCAGAAGCTGTGCCCCCTGAGCAGTGGTGCCTGGCTCTCTCTCATTGGTCGCAGAGGGTCTGCAAGATTCGAGGGGGTTCTTGACGGCCCCACCATGCTGGTGAGCCGTGTCGTCTCATCTCATCGGGAATCTGACCCCTCATCAGCAAGCGTAGCCATGTGCCCTCACCCTGAGTCTCTAAACCCTTCCCAGACCATCACTCGGCCCGCCTTCTCCTCTCAGGCAGAATGAACCTGGGCTTCTCTCCTGGGACAGGTCATTCTGTGTCATGGGATGTCCTCTTTACTCCTGTTGCCGGCAATAGGAGTATTGATGTGCCGCTCATAGGTCAGAGACTCCTCATTCTTATTACCCAGAGGCTTTTCTTCAGTCAGTAAATTTTGTTCCTTTGAAGTTAAAGGGATTGCCTTTGAAGACTATCATTTCTGACCTAGTCGCAAACCGTCTCTTTTGAGGAACTTCCTTAGGGTTCCAGGGATTAAGACAGTTTGCTTCCATTGCAAAGGGCACAGATTCATTCCTCGATTGCAGGATCTAGATCTCCTGTGCCTCACACTCTAGCCAAAAAGGTATATTTTAAATATAAGAGGGCCAAGCATAAACCTACTACTTTCCCTTTCCATTATTATGATAATAATCTAATTCTCTTCAAGGCAACACAAATGCTTCTTACTAACTAGAAGGATCATGTCGCGGAAATTATAAACAGAAAAACAGGGAATTACTTCATGATATCTCACTACATCCGTCTCCGATCCAACGTCCGAAACATCAAGGAAGTCCACGTAAAGTATCATCTTTAAATAGAGCGCTCCACTTTGAGAGAATAGAACTAAACTCATTAAAACTAAGTTTTCCAGCATGTGGCTGCTTTGAAATCTTGCATCCAACCGACAATTCTGGAGCATATGATAATTCGGAATTGAGTAATCGATGACACAAACACTCTCCTCGGCAGGGGGACGTTTTGGATCGCCTGAGTTCTAGGTTCTCAATGTTATCAAGCCAGACACAATCTTCACGGTTTTTCATAGATCTTGTAATATCTTTTTTTAAAATTTCAACTTTTTTGAGGTACAATTGACATACAAAATTGCAAGAAATTGAAATATAACTGTGGTGATTTCACGTGTTTACGATGTGAAAGGATTCCTCATCCAGTTAATTAATATCACCTCACATATTTCACTTTCTGTTTTTTTTTCTTCCCTCCATCTTTCCTACTTAGATTTTTATCTTCATAAGATTTCATTTATACAAAACATGTCAAAAAGAGTGCCATGTTTTACATTAGATCCTCAGACTCTATTCATCTTATAGCTGAACATTTGTTCCCTTTTACCAACCTCTCCCCATAGCCCTAGTAACCACTTTTCTACTCTCTGGATGAGTTTTACTTTTTCATGGATGCACTATCAGAGCCAGTCCTGAAATTTCCTCCAATTACAATTCTTCTCTCAGAGTCATCAGTCCATTTTGTGTTATCTTTCATGTTTTACAAAATTACTCCTAACCAGCAATGGAGCGGGTGTGGCAGGCAATGAGCCAAGAAGATTTACAGGGTGGCATCCACTTACTGTGGGAACTAACCATGGCATTGATCAGTCTATCAACCTAGAAAGAGATCACTGGACATTGCACAAAAATTTGCTTATTTCTTTGTAGAAGTTTGGCATTAAACTAAACCCTTAGTTTGGGATGGGATGGGGTGGGGTGGGGTGGGGTGGGGTGGGGTGGGGTGGGGTGGGGGGTGGGGGGTGGAGGAAACGGGAGCACCTAGAAAGAGGAGGAGACTGTCGGCCGTGCTGAGACACGGAAACATCGCACGGCTGGGGACCCGTTCCTCTCGTTTTCCCCGGGGTGTGAAAGAGACTTACTTTGCCTCCCGTCTCCTGGGATTTCATCTCCCCAGCAACAACGGTCAGGCAAGCTGTCGGGTGTGTGTGTGTTGCGGGGGGTTGGGGGGGGTTGGGGAGAAAAAAAGAAGACACCTTTCAAGTGAAAGGAGGGAGCGTGAAGGTCTCTGAACCCTCGGACAGCGGCCTTCCATTTTCCAGACCAGTGACACGTTCTCCCAAGTCGCCCGGTTCCAGAAAACGCTTTTCGGAAACAGAATCCTCGAGGCCCGCGAACTCCTTAGGAATCCTCGGATGAGCTTCCGGGCCAGGCTATACCGTAGGCAGCGCGCTTCCCCTGAAGCCAAAGCCACGGGCTCCAGAGGGCCACGTCCAAGAAGCTGATCTCGTACGGAACCCGGTGTCTTCTTCTCTAGGACACTTCTAGAAGCAGCAAGAGTGCCCGTTTGTGAGAATCGAAGGTGAAGCCGGCACGATGTAAACCCAGCGATGTGTGCGGTCAGAGGCCCATCTAGATTCGAACTCCAGTTCTGGAGGGAGGGGAGCAGTGGGGACAGGAGGGTGGCCTGCGAGTCCGCCGTCCCGTCCCCACTCCTCCTGTGAACATCCGCCCCGCGGAAGGTGTCGAGGAACCTCATGACCTGACCTACGGGGTGAACCGTCGCCAAAGACAAAGAATTCCTCCAGCCAGGCGTTGTCCGCAGCCACGAACCCCTTCCCTCCGTCGCCCGGCCTTTCAGAATGCCACGTGGAACCCTCTCAAGACGAGTGTGGGGCTTGGAGGTATGGGCCCCCGAATTCTCCTCGCCCGGCCCTGCAAGAAACCATTCCGGGCGGGCCTGCCCCACATGAAGACTTTTCGGGCTTTTCGGTGGACCGGGCCTCCCGGGGTGCCCCTGCACCCGGCACCCTGCGACATCCCGAGAGATCCCACGGAGAAACGTCTCCGGCCACTCGCGCGGCACGGACGCTTCTTCCCCATCTGGGTCCCCTCACAGGATCTGTGAGTTCCTGCGGTTCCGCACGCCCTCGACTTGGCTGTGGTTCGGGGCTCTGCTCTGTTCCGTGTTTGCTCTCCGGCCCACGTGATCTCTCTGGCTAGGGCACCCAGGAAAAGCGAAAAGAAATCGAGTCCGCGTGAGTACTATTCAGGCATCAAGTGGGGATACCTACCAACGACCTCTAACGTGGATCCACCAAGATGGCGGCCGTGCGGGGTTCAGGAGGATCATTTTGCGCTTTCTGGGGGCGCTATTTGCTCTCAATGATTTCACGTGCCTTTTGGGCATGGCTCACGGAGATGGACGTGAAGCAGCAGGGCAGCCACATCTGGCGTCTCGGCCTAGCTAGGGCGGCTCCACGAGTGACCTCTCGGAACCGGGGCCGAGACCGCCATCCCTCCCCGGGCCCCCCCCCCCCCGCCTCGGTGGCTGGGTATGGGGGGGAGGAGGGGGAGGTTTCGGAGGGGAGACGGGAGATCTGGGCTTGTGGTTGGGGGCGCGCGGGGCCACACGTGTCATGTCGTGATATTCCTGTAACGCTCCAACAAGATACATATTATTCTCTCTTCTGCAGATTTCTATCTGTGTCTGAATGGAAATGTATTAGACTCTTGAAATCTGAGCCTTGACGAGGGGTGCGCCCTGTACGTCTCGGGCTACAGGCAGCATACGGAAACTGAAGATATCAGGAATCACGTATAAAGGTTAAAGTCAAAGAAACGGACCTAGTTCAGTGGCAGACTTAGTCTTCCTCGCTGCAGCCTCAAGGTAAATGCTGGGGGTACCCAGTCTATTCTTGGGAAGATACAGTGTTTCTTTTAACTGTTGCCAGCAACGCAGCTTCTCCTCTACCGGAGTTGAAACTGAGATTTAGTTCTTGCAGCTAGTAGTTCTTTTTCAGAACATCTATCAGGAAGGATCTGAATAGCTTGTCATGTCCCTGAAAATATACTAGAGAACATTTGGTTCAGTTCTCGTACCCAGAGACTGGGGAAATTAAGGTGGCACTAGAAATCGCACCTTTTGGTTATATAGTATCTTTCCTGGAAAACAGGCTGCTCTTAAACTCTAATTGTATCAAACAGTAGCAGGGATGAGAAGTGCATGATCCACAAGTTTCAGTAAAGCTGGCTCTCCCGCTCCTTAACATTATATACATTGTTAACAAAAGTGTAGAATTGGACACTTGATGGCAACAAAGAGGCATCCTGTTTGGCGTTTCTTTGGACTGCAGCCGGGAGAGGAGCAGAGCCGACTTGTTCAGTCCCCGGTCCTGCTACTCCTAGGCCTTTCCTCACACTTGATCTTGGACGCTCTGGGGCAGGTTGTGTCTGCAACAAGCACTCGATTTGTCCGGAAGCACTGAATCCTCTGTTCATCGCCTTTGTTCCCAGGACTGTCTCAGGAGGTGACGACGATTTCCCATGGGGGAATCTGTGTCAGAGGCTTGCCAACCATACTTTTCACGTGGTTCATGCAAAGCTCACCCGTCACCGGTCACCTGTCAACTCACCATCCGTACGAGAGTCAGCACCAACACGCCCGGCAGAGCTGAGCGTCAAGAAGGGGTTGCGTGGAAAGAGATGTGTATGCTTGGTCCTGGTCCTGGTTATAGACAGAAAGTATCAAGGGGGAATAACTCCCAGAATAAGTAGGCCTGCCTGGAATGCGAAATAGTGAGAAGAGGCCTCGCGCTTGGAGGACGGGTCAGAGCTTTAGCCACGGGAGAGTGAAAAGGAAAGGCCCGGGAAAGGGCCGTGGGGCAGGGGACGGTCTGAGCCCAGCACCAGCGGTGAAGGACGAGGAGGCACCTTGAAAGAACGTGCTGTTTCGGAGGTTTGTGGTAAGAGCACACCGGTGCTGCTAAAGATGAGGCTGGTGGAACCCAGATAGTAGAGAGGCGCCAGAAACCGGCCAGGAAGGATGAGAATCCTGTGTGCTGAGGACCGGCACTTCACCAAGCCCACAGCAAAGGGTGCTGTCTAGATTCAAACCCAGTCACTCGCGCAAACGCCACTCAGCCACCTCCTCATCTACAAGGCCGACAGATACTCGGTGCGTGAGGTGCGTGTACAGTCTAGGTGGGCGGCACTCACGTTATCGGGCAACCACACAGCTAATACGTGCTTTGAAAGAACCAACAGTGAGCTGATAGCTTTTTCTGGATCTGCCTATAACCAAAGATACCGCTCGCTGCATACTGTGGATCTCGACTCCTGTCTCACGTCTCCATGAGGCCGTCAGAAAAGTACTGTTCGTGCTACCTCTCAGGCCAGGAATGACACTTAAAGTGTAACGTGCTCACCAAGTCCTCAGAGATTCATGGATTTGAATCGAGAAATTCCACCTGGTCCTTTCGCTCCCGATCCACTCCTGCTCTCACCACTACTACCACACGGGTCAGACACGAGCGAGTTCAGCTGAATTAGCTTGCACACGTGGGGACGGAGTTAGCTTTCGGCACACGGATATTTAGGAATTCCATGGCAGTATGCCAGGTATTCACAGTATGTATGGGATATTCGCCTAATTTGATAACAAGAGAGCTCAGGCCTCAGGCATAACTTCAGGCAGATTTTCCCTCCAACAGAAACAGCTCAGATGGGCTGGCAGCCCGGGAAAATGAGCAACTGCCACTGACAGACTGAGACACCTATGGGCTCCCTCCGTGGGGAGACCTTCTGCCAAGGCTTCTCCCTCAAGGGCCGTTACCCAGCCTGCGGGCATCAGCTGAGGAGAAGGGGAGGTGGGTGCCCCGGAAAGCAGCCGCGCTCGAGTCAGTCTCCCGGGAGCTCTCGTTCCAGCTCTGGACGCTCACTCCCGGGCCTGGGTTCCCACTCCAGCTTTCAGATGGATCCCAGGCCCTTCTTCAGAGAAGTTCCTCCAGATGAGTCCCCAGCCACCAGTGGGCCTCATTCGACCTTGCGGGACCTCCCTCCCCTTCTGAAGCTAGGTTCCGTCTCTCTCTTCACAAAACTTTAAGTCCAACATAGATTGTTAACAATGACTTGCCATTTCCTTTTGTTCTCACCATTATTCTGACTACTTGCAGTTAATTCCGCTCACCTTTGGATTGCTTACGACACTCCAGGCCACTGAAAAAAAGGGAGTTTCCGTTCTGAGCTCAAAGATCCTCAGGCGGCATTTGGGCCTTACTTTACCTCTGCTGGAGGCAGGAAGGTGGCAGGTGACCGGGACCTGCCAAGAGCAGAGCAGAAGCTGTGCCCCCTGAGCAGTGGTGCCTGGCTCTCTCTCATTGGTCGCAGAGGGTCTGCAAGATTCGAGGGGGTTCTTGACGGCCCCACCATGCTGGTGAGCCGTGTCGTCTCATCTCATCGGGAATCTGACCCCTCATCAGCAAGCGTAGCCATGTGCCCTCACCCTGAGTCTCTAAACCCTTCCCAGACCATCACTCGGCCCGCCTTCTCCTCTCAGGCAGAATGAACCTGGGCTTCTCTCCTGGGACAGGTCATTCTGTGTCATGGGATGTCCTCTTTACTCCTGTTGCCGGCAATAGGAGTATTGATGTGCCGCTCATAGGTCAGAGACTCCTCATTCTTATTACCCAGAGGCTTTTCTTCAGTCAGTAAATTTTGTTCCTTTGAAGTTAAAGGGATTGCCTTTGAAGACTATCATTTCTGACCTAGTCGCAAACCGTCTCTTTTGAGGAACTTCCTTAGGGTTCCAGGGATTAAGACAGTTTGCTTCCATTGCAAAGGGCACAGATTCATTCCTCGATTGCAGGATCTAGATCTCCTGTGCCTCACACTCTAGCCAAAAAGGTATATTTTAAATATAAGAGGGCCAAGCATAAACCTACTACTTTCCCTTTCCATTATTATGATAATAATCTAATTCTCTTCAAGGCAACACAAATGCTTCTTACTAACTAGAAGGATCATGTCGCGGAAATTATAAACAGAAAAACAGGGAATTACTTCATGATATCTCACTACATCCGTCTCCGATCCAACGTCCGAAACATCAAGGAAGTCCACGTAAAGTATCATCTTTAAATAGAGCGCTCCACTTTGAGAGAATAGAACTAAACTCATTAAAACTAAGTTTTCCAGCATGTGGCTGCTTTGAAATCTTGCATCCAACCGACAATTCTGGAGCATATGATAATTCGGAATTGAGTAATCGATGACACAAACACTCTCCTCGGCAGGGGGACGTTTTGGATCGCCTGAGTTCTAGGTTCTCAATGTTATCAAGCCAGACACAATCTTCACGGTTTTTCATAGATCTTGTAATATCTTTTTTTAAAATTTCAACTTTTTTGAGGTACAATTGACATACAAAATTGCAAGAAATTGAAATATAACTGTGGTGATTTCACGTGTTTACGATGTGAAAGGATTCCTCATCCAGTTAATTAATATCACCTCACATATTTCACTTTCTGTTTTTTTTTCTTCCCTCCATCTTTCCTACTTAGATTTTTATCTTCATAAGATTTCATTTATACAAAACATGTCAAAAAGAGTGCCATGTTTTACATTAGATCCTCAGACTCTATTCATCTTATAGCTGAACATTTGTTCCCTTTTACCAACCTCTCCCCATAGCCCTAGTAACCACTTTTCTACTCTCTGGATGAGTTTTACTTTTTCATGGATGCACTATCAGAGCCAGTCCTGAAATTTCCTCCAATTACAATTCTTCTCTCAGAGTCATCAGTCCATTTTGTGTTATCTTTCATGTTTTACAAAATTACTCCTAACCAGCAATGGAGCGGGTGTGGCAGGCAATGAGCCAAGAAGATTTACAGGGTGGCATCCACTTACTGTGGGAACTAACCATGGCATTGATCAGTCTATCAACCTAGAAAGAGATCACTGGACATTGCACAAAAATTTGCTTATTTCTTTGTAGAAGTTTGGCATTAAACTAAACCCTTAGTTTGGGATGGGGTGGGGTGGGGTGGGGTGGGGTGGGGTGGGGTGGGGTGGGGGGTGGGGGGTGGAGGAAACGGGAGCACCTAGAAAGAGGAGGAGACTGTCGGCCGTGCTGAGACACGGAAACATCGCACGGCTGGGGACCCGTTCCTCTCGTTTTCCCCGGGGTGTGAAAGAGACTTACTTTGCCTCCCGTCTCCTGGGATTTCATCTCCCCAGCAACAACGGTCAGGCAAGCTGTCGGGTGTGTGTGTGTTGCGGGGGGTTGGGGGGGGTTGGGGAGAAAAAAAGAAGACACCTTTCAAGTGAAAGGAGGGAGCGTGAAGGTCTCTGAACCCTCGGACAGCGGCCTTCCATTTTCCAGACCAGTGACACGTTCTCCCAAGTCGCCCGGTTCCAGAAAACGCTTTTCGGAAACAGAATCCTCGAGGCCCGCGAACTCCTTAGGAATCCTCGGATGAGCTTCCGGGCCAGGCTATACCGTAGGCAGCGCGCTTCCCCTGAAGCCAAAGCCACGGGCTCCAGAGGGCCACGTCCAAGAAGCTGATCTCGTACGGAACCCGGTGTCTTCTTCTCTAGGACACTTCTAGAAGCAGCAAGAGTGCCCGTTTGTGAGAATCGAAGGTGAAGCCGGCACGATGTAAACCCAGCGATGTGTGCGGTCAGAGGCCCATCTAGATTCGAACTCCAGTTCTGGAGGGAGGGGAGCAGTGGGGACAGGAGGGTGGCCTGCGAGTCCGCCGTCCCGTCCCCACTCCTCCTGTGAACATCCGCCCCGCGGAAGGTGTCGAGGAACCTCATGACCTGACCTACGGGGTGAACCGTCGCCAAAGACAAAGAATTCCTCCAGCCAGGCGTTGTCCGCAGCCACGAACCCCTTCCCTCCGTCGCCCGGCCTTTCAGAATGCCACGTGGAACCCTCTCAAGACGAGTGTGGGGCTTGGAGGTATGGGCCCCCGAATTCTCCTCGCCCGGCCCTGCAAGAAACCATTCCGGGCGGGCCTGCCCCACATGAAGACTTTTCGGGCTTTTCGGTGGACCGGGCCTCCCGGGGTGCCCCTGCACCCGGCACCCTGCGACATCCCGAGAGATCCCACGGAGAAACGTCTCCGGCCACTCGCGCGGCACGGACGCTTCTTCCCCATCTGGGTCCCCTCACAGGATCTGTGAGTTCCTGCGGTTCCGCACGCCCTCGACTTGGCTGTGGTTCGGGGCTCTGCTCTGTTCCGTGTTTGCTCTCCGGCCCACGTGATCTCTCTGGCTAGGGCACCCAGGAAAAGCGAAAAGAAATCGAGTCCGCGTGAGTACTATTCAGGCATCAAGTGGGGATACCTACCAACGACCTCTAACGTGGATCCACCAAGATGGCGGCCGTGCGGGGTTCAGGAGGATCATTTTGCGCTTTCTGGGGGCGCTATTTGCTCTCAATGATTTCACGTGCCTTTTGGGCATGGCTCACGGAGATGGACGTGAAGCAGCAGGGCAGCCACATCTGGCGTCTCGGCCTAGCTAGGGCGGCTCCACGAGTGACCTCTCGGAACCGGGGCCGAGACCGCCATCCCTCCCCGGGCCCCCCCCCCCCCGCCTCGGTGGCTGGGTATGGGGGGGAGGAGGGGGAGGTTTCGGAGGGGAGACGGGAGATCTGGGCTTGTGGTTGGGGGCGCGCGGGGCCACACGTGTCATGTCGTGATATTCCTGTAACGCTCCAACAAGATACATATTATTCTCTCTTCTGCAGATTTCTATCTGTGTCTGAATGGAAATGTATTAGACTCTTGAAATCTGAGCCTTGACGAGGGGTGCGCCCTGTACGTCTCGGGCTACAGGCAGCATACGGAAACTGAAGATATCAGGAATCACGTATAAAGGTTAAAGTCAAAGAAACGGACCTAGTTCAGTGGCAGACTTAGTCTTCCTCGCTGCAGCCTCAAGGTAAATGCTGGGGGTACCCAGTCTATTCTTGGGAAGATACAGTGTTTCTTTTAACTGTTGCCAGCAACGCAGCTTCTCCTCTACCGGAGTTGAAACTGAGATTTAGTTCTTGCAGCTAGTAGTTCTTTTTCAGAACATCTATCAGGAAGGATCTGAATAGCTTGTCATGTCCCTGAAAATATACTAGAGAACATTTGGTTCAGTTCTCGTACCCAGAGACTGGGGAAATTAAGGTGGCACTAGAAATCGCACCTTTTGGTTATATAGTATCTTTCCTGGAAAACAGGCTGCTCTTAAACTCTAATTGTATCAAACAGTAGCAGGGATGAGAAGTGCATGATCCACAAGTTTCAGTAAAGCTGGCTCTCCCGCTCCTTAACATTATATACATTGTTAACAAAAGTGTAGAATTGGACACTTGATGGCAACAAAGAGGCATCCTGTTTGGCGTTTCTTTGGACTGCAGCCGGGAGAGGAGCAGAGCCGACTTGTTCAGTCCCCGGTCCTGCTACTCCTAGGCCTTTCCTCACACTT
This sequence comes from Giraffa tippelskirchi, assembly GCF_054371585.1. NCBI lineage: Eukaryota > Metazoa > Chordata > Mammalia > Artiodactyla > Giraffidae > Giraffa > Giraffa tippelskirchi. Next base: position 72,189,652 of record NC_137282.1, read on the forward strand.
GATCTTGGACGCTCTGGGGCAGGTTGTGTCTGCAACAAGCACTCGATTTGTCCGGAAGCACTGAATCCTCTGTTCATCGCCTTTGTTCCCAGGACTGTCTCAGGAGGTGACGACGATTTCCCATGGGGGAATCTGTGTCAGAGGCTTGCCAACCATACTTTTCACGTGGTTCATGCAAAGCTCACCCGTCACCGGTCACCTGTCAACTCACCATCCGTACGAGAGTCAGCACCAACACGCCCGGCAGAGCTGAGCGTCAAGAAGGGGTTGCGTGGAAAGAGATGTGTATGCTTGGTCCTGGTCCTGGTTATAGACAGAAAGTATCAAGGGGGAATAACTCCCAGAATAAGTAGGCCTGCCTGGAATGCGAAATAGTGAGAAGAGGCCTCGCGCTTGGAGGACGGGTCAGAGCTTTAGCCACGGGAGAGTGAAAAGGAAAGGCCCGGGAAAGGGCCGTGGGGCAGGGGACGGTCTGAGCCCAGCACCAGCGGTGAAGGACGAGGAGGCACCTTGAAAGAACGTGCTGTTTCGGAGGTTTGTGGTAAGAGCACACCGGTGCTGCTAAAGATGAGGCTGGTGGAACCCAGATAGTAGAGAGGCGCCAGAAACCGGCCAGGAAGGATGAGAATCCTGTGTGCTGAGGACCGGCACTTCACCAAGCCCACAGCAAAGGGTGCTGTCTAGATTCAAACCCAGTCACTCGCGCAAACGCCACTCAGCCACCTCCTCATCTACAAGGCCGACAGATACTCGGTGCGTGAGGTGCGTGTACAGTCTAGGTGGGCGGCACTCACGTTATCGGGCAACCACACAGCTAATACGTGCTTTGAAAGAACCAACAGTGAGCTGATAGCTTTTTCTGGATCTGCCTATAACCAAAGATACCGCTCGCTGCATACTGTGGATCTCGACTCCTGTCTCACGTCTCCATGAGGCCGTCAGAAAAGTACTGTTCGTGCTACCTCTCAGGCCAGGAATGACACTTAAAGTGTAACGTGCTCACCAAGTCCTCAGAGATTCATGGATTTGAATCGAGAAATTCCACCTGGTCCTTTCGCTCCCGATCCACTCCTGCTCTCACCACTACTACCACACGGGTCAGACACGAGCGAGTTCAGCTGAATTAGCTTGCACACGTGGGGACGGAGTTAGCTTTCGGCACACGGATATTTAGGAATTCCATGGCAGTATGCCAGGTATTCACAGTATGTATGGGATATTCGCCTAATTTGATAACAAGAGAGCTCAGGCCTCAGGCATAACTTCAGGCAGATTTTCCCTCCAACAGAAACAGCTCAGATGGGCTGGCAGCCCGGGAAAATGAGCAACTGCCACTGACAGACTGAGACACCTATGGGCTCCCTCCGTGGGGAGACCTTCTGCCAAGGCTTCTCCCTCAAGGGCCGTTACCCAGCCTGCGGGCATCAGCTGAGGAGAAGGGGAGGTGGGTGCCCCGGAAAGCAGCCGCGCTCGAGTCAGTCTCCCGGGAGCTCTCGTTCCAGCTCTGGACGCTCACTCCCGGGCCTGGGTTCCCACTCCAGCTTTCAGATGGATCCCAGGCCCTTCTTCAGAGAAGTTCCTCCAGATGAGTCCCCAGCCACCAGTGGGCCTCATTCGACCTTGCGGGACCTCCCTCCCCTTCTGAAGCTAGGTTCCGTCTCTCTCTTCACAAAACTTTAAGTCCAACATAGATTGTTAACAATGACTTGCCATTTCCTTTTGTTCTCACCATTATTCTGACTACTTGCAGTTAATTCCGCTCACCTTTGGATTGCTTACGACACTCCAGGCCACTGAAAAAAAGGGAGTTTCCGTTCTGAGCTCAAAGATCCTCAGGCGGCATTTGGGCCTTACTTTACCTCTGCTGGAGGCAGGAAGGTGGCAGGTGACCGGGACCTGCCAAGAGCAGAGCAGAAGCTGTGCCCCCTGAGCAGTGGTGCCTGGCTCTCTCTCATTGGTCGCAGAGGGTCTGCAAGATTCGAGGGGGTTCTTGACGGCCCCACCATGCTGGTGAGCCGTGTCGTCTCATCTCATCGGGAATCTGACCCCTCATCAGCAAGCGTAGCCATGTGCCCTCACCCTGAGTCTCTAAACCCTTCCCAGACCATCACTCGGCCCGCCTTCTCCTCTCAGGCAGAATGAACCTGGGCTTCTCTCCTGGGACAGGTCATTCTGTGTCATGGGATGTCCTCTTTACTCCTGTTGCCGGCAATAGGAGTATTGATGTGCCGCTCATAGGTCAGAGACTCCTCATTCTTATTACCCAGAGGCTTTTCTTCAGTCAGTAAATTTTGTTCCTTTGAAGTTAAAGGGATTGCCTTTGAAGACTATCATTTCTGACCTAGTCGCAAACCGTCTCTTTTGAGGAACTTCCTTAGGGTTCCAGGGATTAAGACAGTTTGCTTCCATTGCAAAGGGCACAGATTCATTCCTCGATTGCAGGATCTAGATCTCCTGTGCCTCACACTCTAGCCAAAAAGGTATATTTTAAATATAAGAGGGCCAAGCATAAACCTACTACTTTCCCTTTCCATTATTATGATAATAATCTAATTCTCTTCAAGGCAACACAAATGCTTCTTACTAACTAGAAGGATCATGTCGCGGAAATTATAAACAGAAAAACAGGGAATTACTTCATGATATCTCACTACATCCGTCTCCGATCCAACGTCCGAAACATCAAGGAAGTCCACGTAAAGTATCATCTTTAAATAGAGCGCTCCACTTTGAGAGAATAGAACTAAACTCATTAAAACTAAGTTTTCCAGCATGTGGCTGCTTTGAAATCTTGCATCCAACCGACAATTCTGGAGCATATGATAATTCGGAATTGAGTAATCGATGACACAAACACTCTCCTCGGCAGGGGGACGTTTTGGATCGCCTGAGTTCTAGGTTCTCAATGTTATCAAGCCAGACACAATCTTCACGGTTTTTCATAGATCTTGTAATATCTTTTTTTAAAATTTCAACTTTTTTGAGGTACAATTGACATACAAAATTGCAAGAAATTGAAATATAACTGTGGTGATTTCACGTGTTTACGATGTGAAAGGATTCCTCATCCAGTTAATTAATATCACCTCACATATTTCACTTTCTGTTTTTTTTTCTTCCCTCCATCTTTCCTACTTAGATTTTTATCTTCATAAGATTTCATTTATACAAAACATGTCAAAAAGAGTGCCATGTTTTACATTAGATCCTCAGACTCTATTCATCTTATAGCTGAACATTTGTTCCCTTTTACCAACCTCTCCCCATAGCCCTAGTAACCACTTTTCTACTCTCTGGATGAGTTTTACTTTTTCATGGATGCACTATCAGAGCCAGTCCTGAAATTTCCTCCAATTACAATTCTTCTCTCAGAGTCATCAGTCCATTTTGTGTTATCTTTCATGTTTTACAAAATTACTCCTAACCAGCAATGGAGCGGGTGTGGCAGGCAATGAGCCAAGAAGATTTACAGGGTGGCATCCACTTACTGTGGGAACTAACCATGGCATTGATCAGTCTATCAACCTAGAAAGAGATCACTGGACATTGCACAAAAATTTGCTTATTTCTTTGTAGAAGTTTGGCATTAAACTAAACCCTTAGTTTGGGATGGGATGGGGTGGGGTGGGGTGGGGTGGGGTGGGGTGGGGTGGGGTGGGGGGTGGGGGGTGGAGGAAACGGGAGCACCTAGAAAGAGGAGGAGACTGTCGGCCGTGCTGAGACACGGAAACATCGCACGGCTGGGGACCCGTTCCTCTCGTTTTCCCCGGGGTGTGAAAGAGACTTACTTTGCCTCCCGTCTCCTGGGATTTCATCTCCCCAGCAACAACGGTCAGGCAAGCTGTCGGGTGTGTGTGTGTTGCGGGGGGTTGGGGGGGGTTGGGGAGAAAAAAAGAAGACACCTTTCAAGTGAAAGGAGGGAGCGTGAAGGTCTCTGAACCCTCGGACAGCGGCCTTCCATTTTCCAGACCAGTGACACGTTCTCCCAAGTCGCCCGGTTCCAGAAAACGCTTTTCGGAAACAGAATCCTCGAGGCCCGCGAACTCCTTAGGAATCCTCGGATGAGCTTCCGGGCCAGGCTATACCGTAGGCAGCGCGCTTCCCCTGAAGCCAAAGCCACGGGCTCCAGAGGGCCACGTCCAAGAAGCTGATCTCGTACGGAACCCGGTGTCTTCTTCTCTAGGACACTTCTAGAAGCAGCAAGAGTGCCCGTTTGTGAGAATCGAAGGTGAAGCCGGCACGATGTAAACCCAGCGATGTGTGCGGTCAGAGGCCCATCTAGATTCGAACTCCAGTTCTGGAGGGAGGGGAGCAGTGGGGACAGGAGGGTGGCCTGCGAGTCCGCCGTCCCGTCCCCACTCCTCCTGTGAACATCCGCCCCGCGGAAGGTGTCGAGGAACCTCATGACCTGACCTACGGGGTGAACCGTCGCCAAAGACAAAGAATTCCTCCAGCCAGGCGTTGTCCGCAGCCACGAACCCCTTCCCTCCGTCGCCCGGCCTTTCAGAATGCCACGTGGAACCCTCTCAAGACGAGTGTGGGGCTTGGAGGTATGGGCCCCCGAATTCTCCTCGCCCGGCCCTGCAAGAAACCATTCCGGGCGGGCCTGCCCCACATGAAGACTTTTCGGGCTTTTCGGTGGACCGGGCCTCCCGGGGTGCCCCTGCACCCGGCACCCTGCGACATCCCGAGAGATCCCACGGAGAAACGTCTCCGGCCACTCGCGCGGCACGGACGCTTCTTCCCCATCTGGGTCCCCTCACAGGATCTGTGAGTTCCTGCGGTTCCGCACGCCCTCGACTTGGCTGTGGTTCGGGGCTCTGCTCTGTTCCGTGTTTGCTCTCCGGCCCACGTGATCTCTCTGGCTAGGGCACCCAGGAAAAGCGAAAAGAAATCGAGTCCGCGTGAGTACTATTCAGGCATCAAGTGGGGATACCTACCAACGACCTCTAACGTGGATCCACCAAGATGGCGGCCGTGCGGGGTTCAGGAGGATCATTTTGCGCTTTCTGGGGGCGCTATTTGCTCTCAATGATTTCACGTGCCTTTTGGGCATGGCTCACGGAGATGGACGTGAAGCAGCAGGGCAGCCACATCTGGCGTCTCGGCCTAGCTAGGGCGGCTCCACGAGTGACCTCTCGGAACCGGGGCCGAGACCGCCATCCCTCCCCGGGCCCCCCCCCCCCCGCCTCGGTGGCTGGGTATGGGGGGGAGGAGGGGGAGGTTTCGGAGGGGAGACGGGAGATCTGGGCTTGTGGTTGGGGGCGCGCGGGGCCACACGTGTCATGTCGTGATATTCCTGTAACGCTCCAACAAGATACATATTATTCTCTCTTCTGCAGATTTCTATCTGTGTCTGAATGGAAATGTATTAGACTCTTGAAATCTGAGCCTTGACGAGGGGTGCGCCCTGTACGTCTCGGGCTACAGGCAGCATACGGAAACTGAAGATATCAGGAATCACGTATAAAGGTTAAAGTCAAAGAAACGGACCTAGTTCAGTGGCAGACTTAGTCTTCCTCGCTGCAGCCTCAAGGTAAATGCTGGGGGTACCCAGTCTATTCTTGGGAAGATACAGTGTTTCTTTTAACTGTTGCCAGCAACGCAGCTTCTCCTCTACCGGAGTTGAAACTGAGATTTAGTTCTTGCAGCTAGTAGTTCTTTTTCAGAACATCTATCAGGAAGGATCTGAATAGCTTGTCATGTCCCTGAAAATATACTAGAGAACATTTGGTTCAGTTCTCGTACCCAGAGACTGGGGAAATTAAGGTGGCACTAGAAATCGCACCTTTTGGTTATATAGTATCTTTCCTGGAAAACAGGCTGCTCTTAAACTCTAATTGTATCAAACAGTAGCAGGGATGAGAAGTGCATGATCCACAAGTTTCAGTAAAGCTGGCTCTCCCGCTCCTTAACATTATATACATTGTTAACAAAAGTGTAGAATTGGACACTTGATGGCAACAAAGAGGCATCCTGTTTGGCGTTTCTTTGGACTGCAGCCGGGAGAGGAGCAGAGCCGACTTGTTCAGTCCCCGGTCCTGCTACTCCTAGGCCTTTCCTCACACTTGATCTTGGACGCTCTGGGGCAGGTTGTGTCTGCAACAAGCACTCGATTTGTCCGGAAGCACTGAATCCTCTGTTCATCGCCTTTGTTCCCAGGACTGTCTCAGGAGGTGACGACGATTTCCCATGGGGGAATCTGTGTCAGAGGCTTGCCAACCATACTTTTCACGTGGTTCATGCAAAGCTCACCCGTCACCGGTCACCTGTCAACTCACCATCCGTACGAGAGTCAGCACCAACACGCCCGGCAGAGCTGAGCGTCAAGAAGGGGTTGCGTGGAAAGAGATGTGTATGCTTGGTCCTGGTCCTGGTTATAGACAGAAAGTATCAAGGGGGAATAACTCCCAGAATAAGTAGGCCTGCCTGGAATGCGAAATAGTGAGAAGAGGCCTCGCGCTTGGAGGACGGGTCAGAGCTTTAGCCACGGGAGAGTGAAAAGGAAAGGCCCGGGAAAGGGCCGTGGGGCAGGGGACGGTCTGAGCCCAGCACCAGCGGTGAAGGACGAGGAGGCACCTTGAAAGAACGTGCTGTTTCGGAGGTTTGTGGTAAGAGCACACCGGTGCTGCTAAAGATGAGGCTGGTGGAACCCAGATAGTAGAGAGGCGCCAGAAACCGGCCAGGAAGGATGAGAATCCTGTGTGCTGAGGACCGGCACTTCACCAAGCCCACAGCAAAGGGTGCTGTCTAGATTCAAACCCAGTCACTCGCGCAAACGCCACTCAGCCACCTCCTCATCTACAAGGCCGACAGATACTCGGTGCGTGAGGTGCGTGTACAGTCTAGGTGGGCGGCACTCACGTTATCGGGCAACCACACAGCTAATACGTGCTTTGAAAGAACCAACAGTGAGCTGATAGCTTTTTCTGGATCTGCCTATAACCAAAGATACCGCTCGCTGCATACTGTGGATCTCGACTCCTGTCTCACGTCTCCATGAGGCCGTCAGAAAAGTACTGTTCGTGCTACCTCTCAGGCCAGGAATGACACTTAAAGTGTAACGTGCTCACCAAGTCCTCAGAGATTCATGGATTTGAATCGAGAAATTCCACCTGGTCCTTTCGCTCCCGATCCACTCCTGCTCTCACCACTACTACCACACGGGTCAGACACGAGCGAGTTCAGCTGAATTAGCTTGCACACGTGGGGACGGAGTTAGCTTTCGGCACACGGATATTTAGGAATTCCATGGCAGTATGCCAGGTATTCACAGTATGTATGGGATATTCGCCTAATTTGATAACAAGAGAGCTCAGGCCTCAGGCATAACTTCAGGCAGATTTTCCCTCCAACAGAAACAGCTCAGATGGGCTGGCAGCCCGGGAAAATGAGCAACTGCCACTGACAGACTGAGACACCTATGGGCTCCCTCCGTGGGGAGACCTTCTGCCAAGGCTTCTCCCTCAAGGGCCGTTACCCAGCCTGCGGGCATCAGCTGAGGAGAAGGGGAGGTGGGTGCCCCGGAAAGCAGCCGCGCTCGAGTCAGTCTCCCGGGAGCTCTCGTTCCAGCTCTGGACGCTCACTCCCGGGCCTGGGTTCCCACTCCAGCTTTCAGATGGATCCCAGGCCCTTCTTCAGAGAAGTTCCTCCAGATGAGTCCCCAGCCACCAGTGGGCCTCATTCGACCTTGCGGGACCTCCCTCCCCTTCTGAAGCTAGGTTCCGTCTCTCTCTTCACAAAACTTTAAGTCCAACATAGATTGTTAACAATGACTTGCCATTTCCTTTTGTTCTCACCATTATTCTGACTACTTGCAGTTAATTCCGCTCACCTTTGGATTGCTTACGACACTCCAGGCCACTGAAAAAAAGGGAGTTTCCGTTCTGAGCTCAAAGATCCTCAGGCGGCATTTGGGCCTTACTTTACCTCTGCTGGAGGCAGGAAGGTGGCAGGTGACCGGGACCTGCCAAGAGCAGAGCAGAAGCTGTGCCCCCTGAGCAGTGGTGCCTGGCTCTCTCTCATTGGTCGCAGAGGGTCTGCAAGATTCGAGGGGGTTCTTGACGGCCCCACCATGCTGGTGAGCCGTGTCGTCTCATCTCATCGGGAATCTGACCCCTCATCAGCAAGCGTAGCCATGTGCCCTCACCCTGAGTCTCTAAACCCTTCCCAGACCATCACTCGGCCCGCCTTCTCCTCTCAGGCAGAATGAACCTGGGCTTCTCTCCTGGGACAGGTCATTCTGTGTCATGGGATGTCCTCTTTACTCCTGTTGCCGGCAATAGGAGTATTGATGTGCCGCTCATAGGTCAGAGACTCCTCATTCTTATTACCCAGAGGCTTTTCTTCAGTCAGTAAATTTTGTTCCTTTGAAGTTAAAGGGATTGCCTTTGAAGACTATCATTTCTGACCTAGTCGCAAACCGTCTCTTTTGAGGAACTTCCTTAGGGTTCCAGGGATTAAGACAGTTTGCTTCCATTGCAAAGGGCACAGATTCATTCCTCGATTGCAGGATCTAGATCTCCTGTGCCTCACACTCTAGCCAAAAAGGTATATTTTAAATATAAGAGGGCCAAGCATAAACCTACTACTTTCCCTTTCCATTATTATGATAATAATCTAATTCTCTTCAAGGCAACACAAATGCTTCTTACTAACTAGAAGGATCATGTCGCGGAAATTATAAACAGAAAAACAGGGAATTACTTCATGATATCTCACTACATCCGTCTCCGATCCAACGTCCGAAACATCAAGGAAGTCCACGTAAAGTATCATCTTTAAATAGAGCGCTCCACTTTGAGAGAATAGAACTAAACTCATTAAAACTAAGTTTTCCAGCATGTGGCTGCTTTGAAATCTTGCATCCAACCGACAATTCTGGAGCATATGATAATTCGGAATTGAGTAATCGATGACACAAACACTCTCCTCGGCAGGGGGACGTTTTGGATCGCCTGAGTTCTAGGTTCTCAATGTTATCAAGCCAGACACAATCTTCACGGTTTTTCATAGATCTTGTAATATCTTTTTTTAAAATTTCAACTTTTTTGAGGTACAATTGACATACAAAATTGCAAGAAATTGAAATATAACTGTGGTGATTTCACGTGTTTACGATGTGAAAGGATTCCTCATCCAGTTAATTAATATCACCTCACATATTTCACTTTCTGTTTTTTTTTCTTCCCTCCATCTTTCCTACTTAGATTTTTATCTTCATAAGATTTCATTTATACAAAACATGTCAAAAAGAGTGCCATGTTTTACATTAGATCCTCAGACTCTATTCATCTTATAGCTGAACATTTGTTCCCTTTTACCAACCTCTCCCCATAGCCCTAGTAACCACTTTTCTACTCTCTGGATGAGTTTTACTTTTTCATGGATGCACTATCAGAGCCAGTCCTGAAATTTCCTCCAATTACAATTCTTCTCTCAGAGTCATCAGTCCATTTTGTGTTATCTTTCATGTTTTACAAAATTACTCCTAACCAGCAATGGAGCGGGTGTGGCAGGCAATGAGCCAAGAAGATTTACAGGGTGGCATCCACTTACTGTGGGAACTAACCATGGCATTGATCAGTCTATCAACCTAGAAAGAGATCACTGGACATTGCACAAAAATTTGCTTATTTCTTTGTAGAAGTTTGGCATTAAACTAAACCCTTAGTTTGGGATGGGATGGGGTGGGGTGGGGTGGGGTGGGGTGGGGTGGGGTGGGGTGGGGGGTGGGGGGTGGAGGAAACGGGAGCACCTAGAAAGAGGAGGAGACTGTCGGCCGTGCTGAGACACGGAAACATCGCACGGCTGGGGACCCGTTCCTCTCGTTTTCCCCGGGGTGTGAAAGAGACTTACTTTGCCTCCCGTCTCCTGGGATTTCATCTCCCCAGCAACAACGGTCAGGCAAGCTGTCGGGTGTGTGTGTGTTGCGGGGGGTTGGGGGGGGTTGGGGAGAAAAAAAGAAGACACCTTTCAAGTGAAAGGAGGGAGCGTGAAGGTCTCTGAACCCTCGGACAGCGGCCTTCCATTTTCCAGACCAGTGACACGTTCTCCCAAGTCGCCCGGTTCCAGAAAACGCTTTTCGGAAACAGAATCCTCGAGGCCCGCGAACTCCTTAGGAATCCTCGGATGAGCTTCCGGGCCAGGCTATACCGTAGGCAGCGCGCTTCCCCTGAAGCCAAAGCCACGGGCTCCAGAGGGCCACGTCCAAGAAGCTGATCTCGTACGGAACCCGGTGTCTTCTTCTCTAGGACACTTCTAGAAGCAGCAAGAGTGCCCGTTTGTGAGAATCGAAGGTGAAGCCGGCACGATGTAAACCCAGCGATGTGTGCGGTCAGAGGCCCATCTAGATTCGAACTCCAGTTCTGGAGGGAGGGGAGCAGTGGGGACAGGAGGGTGGCCTGCGAGTCCGCCGTCCCGTCCCCACTCCTCCTGTGAACATCCGCCCCGCGGAAGGTGTCGAGGAACCTCATGACCTGACCTACGGGGTGAACCGTCGCCAAAGACAAAGAATTCCTCCAGCCAGGCGTTGTCCGCAGCCACGAACCCCTTCCCTCCGTCGCCCGGCCTTTCAGAATGCCACGTGGAACCCTCTCAAGACGAGTGTGGGGCTTGGAGGTATGGGCCCCCGAATTCTCCTCGCCCGGCCCTGCAAGAAACCATTCCGGGCGGGCCTGCCCCACATGAAGACTTTTCGGGCTTTTCGGTGGACCGGGCCTCCCGGGGTGCCCCTGCACCCGGCACCCTGCGACATCCCGAGAGATCCCACGGAGAAACGTCTCCGGCCACTCGCGCGGCACGGACGCTTCTTCCCCATCTGGGTCCCCTCACAGGATCTGTGAGTTCCTGCGGTTCCGCACGCCCTCGACTTGGCTGTGGTTCGGGGCTCTGCTCTGTTCCGTGTTTGCTCTCCGGCCCACGTGATCTCTCTGGCTAGGGCACCCAGGAAAAGCGAAAAGAAATCGAGTCCGCGTGAGTACTATTCAGGCATCAAGTGGGGATACCTACCAACGACCTCTAACGTGGATCCACCAAGATGGCGGCCGTGCGGGGTTCAGGAGGATCATTTTGCGCTTTCTGGGGGCGCTATTTGCTCTCAATGATTTCACGTGCCTTTTGGGCATGGCTCACGGAGATGGACGTGAAGCAGCAGGGCAGCCACATCTGGCGTCTCGGCCTAGCTAGGGCGGCTCCACGAGTGACCTCTCGGAACCGGGGCCGAGACCGCCATCCCTCCCCGGGCCCCCCCCCCCGCCTCGGTGGCTGGGTATGGGGGGGAGGAGGGGGAGGTTTCGGAGGGGAGACGGGAGATCTGGGCTTGTGGTTGGGGGCGCGCGGGGCCACACGTGTCATGTCGTGATATTCCTGTAACGCTCCAACAAGATACATATTATTCTCTCTTCTGCAGATTTCTATCTGTGTCTGAATGGAAATGTATTAGACTCTTGAAATCTGAGCCTTGACGAGGGGTGCGCCCTGTACGTCTCGGGCTACAGGCAGCATACGGAAACTGAAGATATCAGGAATCACGTATAAAGGTTAAAGTCAAAGAAACGGACCTAGTTCAGTGGCAGACTTAGTCTTCCTCGCTGCAGCCTCAAGGTAAATGCTGGGGGTACCCAGTCTATTCTTGGGAAGATACAGTGTTTCTTTTAACTGTTGCCAGCAACGCAGCTTCTCCTCTACCGGAGTTGAAACTGAGATTTAGTTCTTGCAGCTAGTAGTTCTTTTTCAGAACATCTATCAGGAAGGATCTGAATAGCTTGTCATGTCCCTGAAAATATACTAGAGAACATTTGGTTCAGTTCTCGTACCCAGAGACTGGGGAAATTAAGGTGGCACTAGAAATCGCACCTTTTGGTTATATAGTATCTTTCCTGGAAAACAGGCTGCTCTTAAACTCTAATTGTATCAAACAGTAGCAGGGATGAGAAGTGCATGATCCACAAGTTTCAGTAAAGCTGGCTCTCCCGCTCCTTAACATTATATACATTGTTAACAAAAGTGTAGAATTGGACACTTGATGGCAACAAAGAGGCATCCTGTTTGGCGTTTCTTTGGACTGCAGCCGGGAGAGGAGCAGAGCCGACTTGTTCAGTCCCCGGTCCTGCTACTCCTAGGCCTTTCCTCACACTTGATCTTGGACGCTCTGGGGCAGGTTGTGTCTGCAACAAGCACTCGATTTGTCCGGAAGCACTGAATCCTCTGTTCATCGCCTTTGTTCCCAGGACTGTCTCAGGAGGTGACGACGATTTCCCATGGGGGAATCTGTGTCAGAGGCTTGCCAACCATACTTTTCACGTGGTTCATGCAAAGCTCACCCGTCACCGGTCACCTGTCAACTCACCATCCGTACGAGAGTCAGCACCAACACGCCCGGCAGAGCTGAGCGTCAAGAAGGGGTTGCGTGGAAAGAGATGTGTATGCTTGGTCCTGGTCCTGGTTATAGACAGAAAGTATCAAGGGGGAATAACTCCCAGAATAAGTAGGCCTGCCTGGAATGCGAAATAGTGAGAAGAGGCCTCGCGCTTGGAGGACGGGTCAGAGCTTTAGCCACGGGAGAGTGAAAAGGAAAGGCCCGGGAAAGGGCCGTGGGGCAGGGGACGGTCTGAGCCCAGCACCAGCGGTGAAGGACGAGGAGGCACCTTGAAAGAACGTGCTGTTTCGGAGGTTTGTGGTAAGAGCACACCGGTGCTGCTAAAGATGAGGCTGGTGGAACCCAGATAGTAGAGAGGCGCCAGAAACCGGCCAGGAAGGATGAGAATCCTGTGTGCTGAGGACCGGCACTTCACCAAGCCCACAGCAAAGGGTGCTGTCTAGATTCAAACCCAGTCACTCGCGCAAACGCCACTCAGCCACCTCCTCATCTACAAGGCCGACAGATACTCGGTGCGTGAGGTGCGTGTACAGTCTAGGTGGGCGGCACTCACGTTATCGGGCAACCACACAGCTAATACGTGCTTTGAAAGAACCAACAGTGAGCTGATAGCTTTTTCTGGATCTGCCTATAACCAAAGATACCGCTCGCTGCATACTGTGGATCTCGACTCCTGTCTCACGTCTCCATGAGGCCGTCAGAAAAGTACTGTTCGTGCTACCTCTCAGGCCAGGAATGACACTTAAAGTGTAACGTGCTCACCAAGTCCTCAGAGATTCATGGATTTGAATCGAGAAATTCCACCTGGTCTTTTCGCTCCCGATCCACTCCTGCTCTCACCACTACTACCACACGGGTCAGACACGAGCGAGTTCAGCTGAATTAGCTTGCACACGTGGGGACGGAGTTAGCTTTCGGCACACGGATATTTAGGAATTCCATGGCAGTATGCCAGGTATTCACAGTATGTATGGGATATTCGCCTAATTTGATAACAAGAGAGCTCAGGCCTCAGGCATAACTTCAGGCAGATTTTCCCTCCAACAGAAACAGCTCAGATGGGCTGGCAGCCCGGGAAAATGAGCAACTGCCACTGACAGACTGAGACACCTATGGGCTCCCTCCGTGGGGAGACCTTCTGCCAAGGCTTCTCCCTCAAGGGCCGTTACCCAGCCTGCGGGCATCAGCTGAGGAGAAGGGGAGGTGGGTGCCCCGGAAAGCAGCCGCGCTCGAGTCAGTCTCCCGGGAGCTCTCGTTCCAGCTCTGGACGCTCACTCCCGGGCCTGGGTTCCCACTCCAGCTTTCAGATGGATCCCAGGCCCTTCTTCAGAGAAGTTCCTCCAGATGAGTCCCCAGCCACCAGTGGGCCTCATTCGACCTTGCGGGACCTCCCTCCCCTTCTGAAGCTAGGTTCCGTCTCTCTCTTCACAAAACTTTAAGTCCAACATAGATTGTTAACAATGACTTGCCATTTCCTTTTGTTCTCACCATTATTCTGACTACTTGCAGTTAATTCCGCTCACCTTTGGATTGCTTACGACACTCCAGGCCACTGAAAAAAAGGGAGTTTCCGTTCTGAGCTCAAAGATCCTCAGGCGGCATTTGGGCCTTACTTTACCTCTGCTGGAGGCAGGAAGGTGGCAGGTGACCGGGACCTGCCAAGAGCAGAGCAGAAGCTGTGCCCCCTGAGCAGTGGTGCCTGGCTCTCTCTCATTGGTCGCAGAGGGTCTGCAAGATTCGAGGGGGTTCTTGACGGCCCCACCATGCTGGTGAGCCGTGTCGTCTCATCTCATCGGGAATCTGACCCCTCATCAGCAAGCGTAGCCATGTGCCCTCACCCTGAGTCTCTAAACCCTTCCCAGACCATCACTCGGCCCGCCTTCTCCTCTCAGGCAGAATGAACCTGGGCTTCTCTCCTGGGACAGGTCATTCTGTGTCATGGGATGTCCTCTTTACTCCTGTTGCCGGCAATAGGAGTATTGATGTGCCGCTCATAGGTCAGAGACTCCTCATTCTTATTACCCAGAGGCTTTTCTTCAGTCAGTAAATTTTGTTCCTTTGAAGTTAAAGGGATTGCCTTTGAAGACTATCATTTCTGACCTAGTCGCAAACCGTCTCTTTTGAGGAACTTCCTTAGGGTTCCAGGGATTAAGACAGTTTGCTTCCATTGCAAAGGGCACAGATTCATTCCTCGATTGCAGGATCTAGATCTCCTGTGCCTCACACTCTAGCCAAAAAGGTATATTTTAAATATAAGAGGGCCAAGCATAAACCTACTACTTTCCCTTTCCATTATTATGATAATAATCTAATTCTCTTCAAGGCAACACAAATGCTTCTTACTAACTAGAAGGATCATGTCGCGGAAATTATAAACAGAAAAACAGGGAATTACTTCATGATATCTCACTACATCCGTCTCCGATCCAACGTCCGAAACATCAAGGAAGTCCACGTAAAGTATCATCTTTAAATAGAGCGCTCCACTTTGAGAGAATAGAACTAAACTCATTAAAACTAAGTTTTCCAGCATGTGGCTGCTTTGAAATCTTGCATCCAACCGACAATTCTGGAGCATATGATAATTCGGAATTGAGTAATCGATGACACAAACACTCTCCTCGGCAGGGGGACGTTTTGGATCGCCTGAGTTCTAGGTTCTCAATGTTATCAAGCCAGACACAATCTTCACGGTTTTTCATAGATCTTGTAATATCTTTTTTTAAAATTTCAACTTTTTTGAGGTACAATTGACATACAAAATTGCAAGAAATTGAAATATAACTGTGGTGATTTCACGTGTTTACGATGTGAAAGGATTCCTCATCCAGTTAATTAATATCACCTCACATATTTCACTTTCTGTTTTTTTTTCTTCCCTCCATCTTTCCTACTTAGATTTTTATCTTCATAAGATTTCATTTATACAAAACATGTCAAAAAGAGTGCCATGTTTTACATTAGATCCTCAGACTCTATTCATCTTATAGCTGAACATTTGTTCCCTTTTACCAACCTCTCCCCATAGCCCTAGTAACCACTTTTCTACTCTCTGGATGAGTTTTACTTTTTCATGGATGCACTATCAGAGCCAGTCCTGAAATTTCCTCCAATTACAATTCTTCTCTCAGAGTCATCAGTCCATTTTGTGTTATCTTTCATGTTTTACAAAATTACTCCTAACCAGCAATGGAGCGGGTGTGGCAGGCAATGAGCCAAGAAGATTTACAGGGTGGCATCCACTTACTGTGGGAACTAACCATGGCATTGATCAGTCTATCAACCTAGAAAGAGATCACTGGACATTGCACAAAAATTTGCTTATTTCTTTGTAGAAGTTTGGCATTAAACTAAACCCTTAGTTTGGGATGGGATGGGGTGGGGTGGGGTGGGGTGGGGTGGGGTGGGGTGGGGTGGGGGGTGGGGGGTGGAGGAAACGGGAGCACCTAGAAAGAGGAGGAGACTGTCGGCCGTGCTGAGACACGGAAACATCGCACGGCTGGGGACCCGTTCCTCTCGTTTTCCCCGGGGTGTGAAAGAGACTTACTTTGCCTCCCGTCTCCTGGGATTTCATCTCCCCAGCAACAACGGTCAGGCAAGCTGTCGGGTGTGTGTGTGTTGCGGGGGGTTGGGGGGGGTTGGGGAGAAAAAAAGAAGACACCTTTCAAGTGAAAGGAGGGAGCGTGAAGGTCTCTGAACCCTCGGACAGCGGCCTTCCATTTTCCAGACCAGTGACACGTTCTCCCAAGTCGCCCGGTTCCAGAAAACGCTTTTCGGAAACAGAATCCTCGAGGCCCGCGAACTCCTTAGGAATCCTCGGATGAGCTTCCGGGCCAGGCTATACCGTAGGCAGCGCGCTTCCCCTGAAGCCAAAGCCACGGGCTCCAGAGGGCCACGTCCAAGAAGCTGATCTCGTACGGAACCCGGTGTCTTCTTCTCTAGGACACTTCTAGAAGCAGCAAGAGTGCCCGTTTGTGAGAATCGAAGGTGAAGCCGGCACGATGTAAACCCAGCGATGTGTGCGGTCAGAGGCCCATCTAGATTCGAACTCCAGTTCTGGAGGGAGGGGAGCAGTGGGGACAGGAGGGTGGCCTGCGAGTCCGCCGTCCCGTCCCCACTCCTCCTGTGAACATCCGCCCCGCGGAAGGTGTCGAGGAACCTCATGACCTGACCTACGGGGTGAACCGTCGCCAAAGACAAAGAATTCCTCCAGCCAGGCGTTGTCCGCAGCCACGAACCCCTTCCCTCCGTCGCCCGGCCTTTCAGAATGCCACGTGGAACCCTCTCAAGACGAGTGTGGGGCTTGGAGGTATGGGCCCCCGAATTCTCCTCGCCCGGCCCTGCAAGAAACCATTCCGGGCGGGCCTGCCCCACATGAAGACTTTTCGGGCTTTTCGGTGGACCGGGCCTCCCGGGGTGCCCCTGCACCCGGCACCCTGCGACATCCCGAGAGATCCCACGGAGAAACGTCTCCGGCCACTCGCGCGGCACGGACGCTTCTTCCCCATCTGGGTCCCCTCACAGGATCTGTGAGTTCCTGCGGTTCCGCACGCCCTCGACTTGGCTGTGGTTCGGGGCTCTGCTCTGTTCCGTGTTTGCTCTCCGGCCCACGTGATCTCTCTGGCTAGGGCACCCAGGAAAAGCGAAAAGAAATCGAGTCCGCGTGAGTACTATTCAGGCATCAAGTGGGGATACCTACCAACGACCTCTAACGTGGATCCACCAAGATGGCGGCCGTGCGGGGTTCAGGAGGATCATTTTGCGCTTTCTGGGGGCGCTATTTGCTCTCAATGATTTCACGTGCCTTTTGGGCATGGCTCACGGAGATGGACGTGAAGCAGCAGGGCAGCCACATCTGGCGTCTCGGCCTAGCTAGGGCGGCTCCACGAGTGACCTCTCGGAACCGGGGCCGAGACCGCCATCCCTCCCCGGGCCCCCCCCCCCCGCCTCGGTGGCTGGGTATGGGGGGGAGGAGGGGGAGGTTTCGGAGGGGAGACGGGAGATCTGGGCTTGTGGTTGGGGGCGCGCGGGGCCACACGTGTCATGTCGTGATATTCCTGTAACGCTCCAACAAGATACATATTATTCTCTCTTCTGCAGATTTCTATCTGTGTCTGAATGGAAATGTATTAGACTCTTGAAATCTGAGCCTTGACGAGGGGTGCGCCCTGTACGTCTCGGGCTACAGGCAGCATACGGAAACTGAAGATATCAGGAATCACGTATAAAGGTTAAAGTCAAAGAAACGGACCTAGTTCAGTGGCAGACTTAGTCTTCCTCGCTGCAGCCTCAAGGTAAATGCTGGGGGTACCCAGTCTATTCTTGGGAAGATACAGTGTTTCTTTTAACTGTTGCCAGCAACGCAGCTTCTCCTCTACCGGAGTTGAAACTGAGATTTAGTTCTTGCAGCTAGTAGTTCTTTTTCAGAACATCTATCAGGAAGGATCTGAATAGCTTGTCATGTCCCTGAAAATATACTAGAGAACATTTGGTTCAGTTCTCGTACCCAGAGACTGGGGAAATTAAGGTGGCACTAGAAATCGCACCTTTTGGTTATATAGTATCTTTCCTGGAAAACAGGCTGCTCTTAAACTCTAATTGTATCAAACAGTAGCAGGGATGAGAAGTGCATGATCCACAAGTTTCAGTAAAGCTGGCTCTCCCGCTCCTTAACATTATATACATTGTTAACAAAAGTGTAGAATTGGACACTTGATGGCAACAAAGAGGCATCCTGTTTGGCGTTTCTTTGGACTGCAGCCGGGAGAGGAGCAGAGCCGACTTGTTCAGTCCCCGGTCCTGCTACTCCTAGGCCTTTCCTCACACTTGATCTTGGACGCTCTGGGGCAGGTTGTGTCTGCAACAAGCACTCGATTTGTCCGGAAGCACTGAATCCTCTGTTCATCGCCTTTGTTCCCAGGACTGTCTCAGGAGGTGACGACGATTTCCCATGGGGGAATCTGTGTCAGAGGCTTGCCAACCATACTTTTCACGTGGTTCATGCAAAGCTCACCCGTCACCGGTCACCTGTCAACTCACCATCCGTACGAGAGTCAGCACCAACACGCCCGGCAGAGCTGAGCGTCAAGAAGGGGTTGCGTGGAAAGAGATGTGTATGCTTGGTCCTGGTCCTGGTTATAGACAGAAAGTATCAAGGGGGAATAACTCCCAGAATAAGTAGGCCTGCCTGGAATGCGAAATAGTGAGAAGAGGCCTCGCGCTTGGAGGACGGGTCAGAGCTTTAGCCACGGGAGAGTGAAAAGGAAAGGCCCGGGAAAGGGCCGTGGGGCAGGGGACGGTCTGAGCCCAGCACCAGCGGTGAAGGACGAGGAGGCACCTTGAAAGAACGTGCTGTTTCGGAGGTTTGTGGTAAGAGCACACCGGTGCTGCTAAAGATGAGGCTGGTGGAACCCAGATAGTAGAGAGGCGCCAGAAACCGGCCAGGAAGGATGAGAATCCTGTGTGCTGAGGACCGGCACTTCACCAAGCCCACAGCAAAGGGTGCTGTCTAGATTCAAACCCAGTCACTCGCGCAAACGCCACTCAGCCACCTCCTCATCTACAAGGCCGACAGATACTCGGTGCGTGAGGTGCGTGTACAGTCTAGGTGGGCGGCACTCACGTTATCGGGCAACCACACAGCTAATACGTGCTTTGAAAGAACCAACAGTGAGCTGATAGCTTTTTCTGGATCTGCCTATAACCAAAGATACCGCTCGCTGCATACTGTGGATCTCGACTCCTGTCTCACGTCTCCATGAGGCCGTCAGAAAAGTACTGTTCGTGCTACCTCTCAGGCCAGGAATGACACTTAAAGTGTAACGTGCTCACCAAGTCCTCAGAGATTCATGGATTTGAATCGAGAAATTCCACCTGGTCCTTTCGCTCCCGATCCACTCCTGCTCTCACCACTACTACCACACGGGTCAGACACGAGCGAGTTCAGCTGAATTAGCTTGCACACGTGGGGACGGAGTTAGCTTTCGGCACACGGATATTTAGGAATTCCATGGCAGTATGCCAGGTATTCACAGTATGTATGGGATATTCGCCTAATTTGATAACAAGAGAGCTCAGGCCTCAGGCATAACTTCAGGCAGATTTTCCCTCCAACAGAAACAGCTCAGATGGGCTGGCAGCCCGGGAAAATGAGCAACTGCCACTGACAGACTGAGACACCTATGGGCTCCCTCCGTGGGGAGACCTTCTGCCAAGGCTTCTCCCTCAAGGGCCGTTACCCAGCCTGCGGGCATCAGCTGAGGAGAAGGGGAGGTGGGTGCCCCGGAAAGCAGCCGCGCTCGAGTCAGTCTCCCGGGAGCTCTCGTTCCAGCTCTGGACGCTCACTCCCGGGCCTGGGTTCCCACTCCAGCTTTCAGATGGATCCCAGGCCCTTCTTCAGAGAAGTTCCTCCAGATGAGTCCCCAGCCACCAGTGGGCCTCATTCGACCTTGCGGGACCTCCCTCCCCTTCTGAAGCTAGGTTCCGTCTCTCTCTTCACAAAACTTTAAGTCCAACATAGATTGTTAACAATGACTTGCCATTTCCTTTTGTTCTCACCATTATTCTGACTACTTGCAGTTAATTCCGCTCACCTTTGGATTGCTTACGACACTCCAGGCCACTGAAAAAAAGGGAGTTTCCGTTCTGAGCTCAAAGATCCTCAGGCGGCATTTGGGCCTTACTTTACCTCTGCTGGAGACAGGAAGGTGGCAGGTGACCGGGACCTGCCAAGAGCAGAGCAGAAGCTGTGCCCCCTGAGCAGCGGTGCCTGGCTCTCTCTCATTGGTCGCAGAGGGTCTGCAAGATTCGAGGGGGTTCTTGACGGCCCCACCATGCTGGTGAGCCGTGTCGTCTCATCTCATCGGGAATCTGACCCCTCATCAGCAAGCGTAGCCATGTGCCCTCACCCTGAGTCTCTAAACCCTTCCCAGACCATCACTCGGCCCGCCTTCTCCTCTCAGGCAGAATGAACCTGGGCTTCTCTCCTGGGACAGGTCATTCTGTGTCATGGGATGTCCTCTTTACTCCTGTTGCCGGCAATAGGAGTATTGATGTGCCGCTCATAGGTCAGAGACTCCTCATTCTTATTACCCAGAGGCTTTTCTTCAGTCAGTAAATTTTGTTCCTTTGAAGTTAAAGGGATTGCCTTTGAAGACTATCATTTCTGACCTAGTCGCAAACCGTCTCTTTTGAGGAACTTCCTTAGGGTTCCAGGGATTAAGACAGTTTGCTTCCATTGCAAAGGGCACAGATTCATTCCTCGATTGCAGGATCTAGATCTCCTGTGCCTCACACTCTAGCCAAAAAGGTATATTTTAAATATAAGAGGGCCAAGCATAAACCTACTACTTTCCCTTTCCATTATTATGATAATAATCTAATTCTCTTCAAGGCAACACAAATGCTTCTTACTAACTAGAAGGATCATGTCGCGGAAATTATAAACAGAAAAACAGGGAATTACTTCATGATATCTCACTACATCCGTCTCCGATCCAACGTCCGAAACATCAAGGAAGTCCACGTAAAGTATCATCTTTAAATAGAGCGCTCCACTTTGAGAGAATAGAACTAAACTCATTAAAACTAAGTTTTCCAGCATGTGGCTGCTTTGAAATCTTGCATCCAACCGACAATTCTGGAGCATATGATAATTCGGAATTGAGTAATCGATGACACAAACACTCTCCTCGGCAGGGGGACGTTTTGGATCGCCTGAGTTCTAGGTTCTCAATGTTATCAAGCCAGACACAATCTTCACGGTTTTTCATAGATCTTGTAATATCTTTTTTTAAAATTTCAACTTTTTTGAGGTACAATTGACATACAAAATTGCAAGAAATTGAAATATAACTGTGGTGATTTCACGTGTTTACGATGTGAAAGGATTCCTCATCCAGTTAATTAATATCACCTCACATATTTCACTTTCTGTTTTTTTTTCTTCCCTCCATCTTTCCTACTTAGATTTTTATCTTCATAAGATTTCATTTATACAAAACATGTCAAAAAGAGTGCCATGTTTTACATTAGATCCTCAGACTCTATTCATCTTATAGCTGAACATTTGTTCCCTTTTACCAACCTCTCCCCATAGCCCTAGTAACCACTTTTCTACTCTCTGGATGAGTTTTACTTTTTCATGGATGCACTATCAGAGCCAGTCCTGAAATTTCCTCCAATTACAATTCTTCTCTCAGAGTCATCAGTCCATTTTGTGTTATCTTTCACGTTTTACAAAATTACTCCTAGGCGTCTCGGCCTAGCTAGGGCGGTTTCACAAGTGACCTCTCCGAACCGCGGCTGAGACCTCCATCCCTCCCCGGGCCCCCCTCGGTGGCTGGGCGCTGGGGTGGTGGGGGGTGGGGAGAGGAGTCGGGGCAGCTGGTCTAGGGGTTGGGGGCGCGTGAGGGCCAGGGGACGGTCCCCGGTGGTCCCGCTGAGACGTGAAGGCAGGTTCTGTCCCGCTGAGAACTTCCTGCCTTCGGGCGTGTGAGAGGAGCAGATTTCTCTCCAATCCAAGGCCATGCATCGTTTTCGGCCTGTTCAACAAGACTAGACGAGCACGTATTTGTGTGTCTATCTTGGCTTGTTTTCTGACGGAGGCCAAAGACCTCTTCAGGCGTGTCCAAAGGATCTGCCAGGGTGGGAGGGTGCAGGTCAATCCATGTGTCAAGAGAGCCAGAGAATCTGTCACAGCTGTGACTCGGGCCTTTTTCAGAAACAGGCCAACTTTGATGATTCCCCTGGACAGGAATCACCGCAGAAGTTTCCTTGAAGGGATCGAGTTGCAGGAGTCGGGGGCGTGGCCCCGCCGCCGCCAGAGGGCTTCCTCAGCCAGGCAAGGCCGGCCGCTGGCCGGGGCTATTGTCTGTGGGCCCCACCCCCACCGCCACCCTCCACCCTCCCCCTCCCCCTCCCCCTTCCCCTTCCCCTTCCCCTTCCCCTCCCCCTGCAGGGCCCCTCGTGGGATAGCTTCATTCAAATGCAGAACGCTTTCCAGTCAAGGAAGAGCCTTTGGACTTTGCCTCGATCTTCTCCCTATTGAATGGTGATCCGCCCCGACCCCACCCCCATTTCTCCACCTTGAGGCTGCCCCTTCGGCACCGCGCGGAGGAATGGGCCTGGGGGTGGGGTGGGGAGGGAGGCTGAGGGACAAACTCGCCTTGGGTCAGGCCAAAGGAGTCTCCTCCTTTTCGTAACCCAGGAAACCCCGCTAATGCATGTGAGGATCACGGACGTGCGTCGAAGCAGCCATCATCTCTTGACATCTTCCTCCGTGGGAGGCGTTTTTCCTTCCTGCCTGCCTTCAGAGAGACAGAAAAGGAGGGAGGGGCAGAGCGTTCCGCTGGCGCTGGCCGGTTCTTAAGTCACTTGAATCCAAAACACTCCATAGGGCACGGAGGGGTGCGTGCGTGGGGTGGGGTGGGGGCGGCGGCCTACTCCGGACCCCAGGCGTTCCCTCCTCTGACACTTGCCTGGAACCCATGAAAAGCTGAGCTGGTGACTGTGTGTGTGTGTGAATGCGTGCATGTGCGCGTGTCCGTGAGAGAAGGCACGTGTGCGTGAGAGAAAAAGAGAAAAAGGAAGGAGAGAAAGAAAGAGAGAGAGAGAAAGAAAGAGAAGGAAAGAAAGAGAGAGAGAGAGACAGAGAGAGAAAGAAAGAAAGGAAGACAGACAGACAGACAGGGAGGGAGGGAGGGGGAGAGAGAGAGAGAAAGAAAGAATGAAAGAAAGAAAAAGAAAAGAAAATCCAGAATGAAAGGAGGAAGGAACGAGGGAAGGAGGGAGGGACCAAATAGGTTAGTTAGTACGGGCCTCCCTGTCATGGAAAAGAGTCTCTGAGCACAGATCCTCCGTTCAGTGAACCAGTTCTCATATCTCCTCTCAGGAGGCTGTGATGTCGATGGACGGGTTTGGGAAAGCAGGCCTGGGGTGCAAGCAATCAGGTATTTCCTCAGAGGCACTTGTAGGGAAACCAAGGAAACACACAGGTTCATCCCTGGAGCGGATTCGAAACCAGTCGGTGCAGGGGGAGTCAGTCAAGGAGATTTCTAGATGTCAGGGTCGGGTCCTGGAGCGGGTTGCCATGCCCTTCTCCAGGAGACCTTCCTGGCCCGGGGATGGAACCCGGGTCTCCTGCATCGCAGGCAGACTCTTGACCGTGTGAGCCACCAAGGAAGCTCTGTTGGAAATGTTCACCGAGTCCTCTTGTTGTAGCCACGCGTTCTGGGAAACAAACTCACTCAGAAGGACCATGCAGGTAGTGGAGTGCAGTTTCTTACACCAGCGGGCCCAAGGCAGAGTCTTCTCTTAGCCAAGGACCCCGACCAGCATTCGTGAAAATCTTTTATACCTCAGGGGTATGTGTCTGAACCCACCACCCCAAATTCCTTGAGACTTACCTAAACAAAGGAAGGGTAAAGACAATCCCGATAACCCCATCATTCATGTGTTATAAGACGAGATACACAGTGGACATTTATTCACAGGCCTGTGGTCATATCCTGATACACATAATGGAACTGATGGCTTTGTTCTGTGACAGAGATAATTAGCATATTCTTTTAGGCCACGGAGAGTCCAAGTACAAGCCCCAAAGGCTGTTTTATCCGGGTGTGTGTGTGTGTGTGTGTGCGCGCGCGCGCGCGGGCGGGCGCCTGCGTGTGTGTGTGTGCGTGTCCGGTTTTCCATTGGTATGCCCCTTCTATAGACACCGGGCACAAAGTTCAGAGTCCATTGGGAGGGTGACCGTGCGTGTAGCCTCATGTTCGCAGCCTGGCCTAAGATGGAGTCTAGCTCTGTCTGTTTCCTCCTTCACTCTAGCTTCCATCTGCAGAGCTTCAGGCACAGGGCCTTTTGAGTTCTCCGTCAGAAGGGCAAGAGATGGTGGCAAATGTCCCCCCAGAGAGGGTTGTCCCCTCTGACAGAGCTTCCGATATCGGAGGCAACTCAGAAAACTTCAGGATCCAGTCCCACTTTCGGGGGAAGCACCACAGGCAAAGGACCAAACACACGTGGCCCAGGAATCTCCCATCCAGAAGTGGATATCTCCGTTTCACAGAAACATCCTCTGGGCCCCTAAGGAACGTATGGAAATCACTCTCTCGCCAAGGAGAGAAGAATCCTCACTGAGAGTTTCTGAAGTCTGGAAGGACCAGGTAGAGAGAAAAAGAGAAACGATTCTATTCTGCTGACAGGGGCATTATTGTTTGAAGCGACCAAGTGGATGTCCGTCTTTTCCAATTCCCATTTTAAACATTGTGTCCTTTCCGGTCCTTTGTGGTCTCTTTGGATCTGGAAAGCAACAGAGTTAACGGTAAGGTCCTTTTTTTTTTTTTTTTTATGATTATGATTATTTTTCCCCCCTGCCTGTCTGCCTGTCCCTCCCCCTCTTCTCTCTGTCTCTCGCGCTTTTCACTCAGGTTAGGGAATTCACAACAACAACAACAAAAGTAGTGAGAAATCTGTATTTCTGCAGGTCAGGAAGCAACAGGTAAGAACTAGACATGGAACACAACAGGCTGGTTCCAAATAGGGTAAGGAGTCCATCAAGGCTCTCTATCATCACCCTGCTTATTTAACTTATATGCCGAGTACAGCATCACGAGACACGCTGGGCTGGATGAAGCACAAGCTGGAATCAAAATGGCTGGGAGAAATAGCAATCCCCTCAGCTATGCAGATGACACCACCCTTATGGCAGAAATGAAGTATAGAGTGGGTTTACAAAGTCGTGCTCGTTTCGGGTTTTCAGATTCTTTTCCCTCAGAGGTGAATCCAAAGTAGGAAGCCTACATTTCCTGTGCTGCCTAGTAGGTGCTTGTGGATTGTATGATGTACATGTCGTATGTGTACACGTTCAACCCGACCTCCTAAGTGGACCGTCCTGCCCCTCCCCGCCCCAACGTATTTTCGTCAAGAAGTCAGGCATCCATTTGAGCATCCTACTCCTCAGGTCATCCGATCCCATGGAAGAAGTCAATCCTCCCGTTTTTCCATCGGTCCTCTACACGTCGCCTGATGATGATGGGGGGTGACTGGAAGACTGACAGTTCTGAAGAATTTTGCAAGAGATTCGGTGAAGGCTCCTAGGATTTGCTCAGTGAAGTGGGTGGCGTGTCAACCACTAGGGACCGTGGAAGGTATGCCCCAAGTGGCACACAGCGTTTGCTTCCACCTTCCACAGAGAAAGCTCTACCTAGCATACCAAGGATGCTTGACCACGCACCCGCCCCGCCCCGCCCCCCCCCCCAGGTGACAGGCGTGACGGGTCAGACTGTAGAAATCTTCCTGTCAAGGGTGTATTAACAGGCAGAGGCACCTTAGAGGCACCCTGTCCTGTGAATCTGGAGGTGGGGAGGAAGGGGCAGAGGGACGATGAAGAAGGGAAGGAGAAAGTGAGGGACAGGGACACCACACAGTGTGTGTGGGGGGCGTGTCTGTGCCGTGTGTGGGTTCCACGTGGGTGTGTGCGCCTGTGGGTGCGGGTGTGAGGGGAGGCGGGCAGAGGCAGAGGCAGGGAGACACACAGCCAGGTCAAGGACAACATAATGTGTGTGGGGGGAGGGGCGGGGGTGGGTGGGTGCGTGCGTGCGTGGTGTGTGCGTGGGGGGGATGGCGCACAGGACCGTGTGTGAAGGAGGGCAGTGTGTGGGGGGCAAGTGGGTGTGTGGGGGGGTGTCTGTGCTGTGTGCGGGTGCCACGTGGTTGTTAAGCGGGGGGGGGGGGGCGGGCAGAGAGACACACACACCCGGGCCAAGGACAACGTACTGTGTGGCGGAGGGGGCGGGGGGTGGGTGGGAGTGTGGGTGCGGGGTGTGTGCGTGTGTGCGGTGCCCCATAGGACCGTGGGGGGGGCAGTGTGTGTGTGGGGGTGTGGGTCTGTGCTGTGTGCAGGTCCCACGTAAGTGTGAGTGAGGGGAGGGGCAGAGGCAGAGGCAGAGAGACACAGCCAGGCCAAGGACAACATAGTTTGGGGGAGGGTCGGGGTGGGAGGTGCGAGTGTGCGTGCGGGGTGTGTGCGTGTGTGCGATGGCGCCTAGGACTGTGCGTGGGGGCGGGCAGTGTGTTGGGGGGTGGTGTGTCTGTGCTGTGTGCGGGTGCCACGTGGGTGTGTGCGCCTGTGGGTGCGGGTGTGGGGGAGGGGAGCGGGCAGTGACAGCGGCAGAGAGAGACAGCCAGGCCAAGGACAACGTAGTGTGTGGGGGAGGGGGCGGGGGGTGGGAGTGTGGGTGTGGGGTGTGTGCGTGTGTGCGGTGGCCCATAGGACCGTGGGGGGGGGCAGTGTGTGTGTGTGTGGGGGTGTCTGTGCTGTGTGCAGGTCCCACGGAGGTGTGAGTGGGGGGAGGGGCAGAGGCAGAGGCAGAGAGACACAGCCAGGCCAAGGACAACATAGTTTGGGGGAGGGTCGGGGTGGGGGGTGCGAGTGTGCGTGCGGGGTGTGTGCGTGTGTGCGATGGCGCATCGGACCGTGTGTGGGGTGTTGCGTGTGTGCGACGGCGCATAGGACCGTGTGTGGGGTGTTGTGTCTGTGCTGTGTGCGAATGCCAC
The DNA here is from genome assembly GCF_054371585.1 of Giraffa tippelskirchi. Lineage (NCBI taxonomy): Eukaryota > Metazoa > Chordata > Mammalia > Artiodactyla > Giraffidae > Giraffa > Giraffa tippelskirchi. Next base: position 72,216,584 of record NC_137282.1, read on the forward strand.
GGGGGTGTGTCCGGGTGTGGGGGGGGCGGGCAGTGACAGAGGCAGAGAGAGACAGCCAGGCCAAGGGCAACGTAGTGTGTGTGGGCGGGGTCGGGGTGCGGGGTGGGAGTGTGCGTGCAGGGTGTGTGCGGAGGCGCCTAGGACCGTGCGGGGGGGCGGGCAGTGTGTGGGGGGTGTTGTGTCTGTGCTGTGTGCGGGTGCCACGTGGGTGTGTGCGCCTGTGGGTGCGGGTGTGGGGGAGGGGAGCGGGCAGTGACAGCGGCAGAGAGAGACAGCCAGGCCAAGGACAACGTCGTGTGTGGGGGAGGGGGCGGGGGGGTGGGAGTGTGGGTGCGGGGTGTGTGCGGTGGCCCATAGGACCGTGGTGGGGGCAGTGTGTGTGTGTGTGGGGGGTGTCTGTGCTGTGTGCAGGTCCCACGGAGGTGTGAGTGGGGGGAGGGGCAGAGGCAGAGGCAAAGAGACACAGCCAGGCCAAGGACAACATAGTGTGGGGGGGGCGGGGCGGGGGGTGGGAGTGTGGGTGCGGGGTGTGTGCGATGGCACATAGGACCGTGTGTGTAGGGGGGCAGTGGGGGGGGGTATTGTGTCTGTGCTGTGTGCGAATGCCACGGGGGTGTGTGCGCCTGTGGGTGCGGGTGTGGGAGGGGCGGGCAGTGACAGAGGCAGAGAGAGACAGCCAGGCCAAGGACAACGTAGTGTGGGTGGGCGGGTTCGGGGTGCGGGGTGGGGAGTGTGCGTGCGGGGTGTGTGCGTGTGTGCGGAGGCGCCTAGGACCGCGCGCGGGGGGCAGTGTGTGTGTAGGGGTGTGTGTCTCTGCTGTGTGCGGGTGCCACGTGGGTGTGAGGGGGGCGGCGGGCAGAGAGACACACAGCCAGGCCAAGGACAACATAGTGTGTGGAGGGGGAGGGGCGGGGGTGGGTGGGGGTGTGTCTGTGCTGTGTGCGGGTGCCACGTGGTTGTTAAGGGGGGGCGGGCAGAGAGACACACAGCCAGGCCAAGGACGACATAGTGTGTGGGGGAAGGGCGGGGGTGAGAAGGAGTGTGGGTGCCGGGTGTGTGCGTGTGTGCGGTGGCCCATAGGACCGTGTGGGGGAGGGCAGTGTGTGTGTGGGGGGGTGTCTGTGCTGTGTGCAGGTCCCACGTAGTTGTGAGTGGGGGGAGGGGCAGAGGCAGAGGCAGGGGCACACACAGCCAGGCCAAGGACAACATAGTGGGGGGGGGTCGGGGGGGGTGGGAGTGTGCCTGCGGGGTGTGTGCCTGTGTGCGGTGGCGCATAGGGCCGTGTGTGTAGGGGGCCAGTGTCGGGGTGGTGGTGTGTCTGTGCGCCACGTGGGTGTGTGGGGGGGCAGGCAGAGAGAGCCAGTCCAAGGACAACGCTGTGTGTGTGTGTGTGAGTGGGTGTGGCCGGCGTGTGTGCGGGTGCTGCGTAGGGCCGTGGGGGAGTGCGTGCGCTGTGTGTGTACGCGTTGGGGGCGTGGGCAGCGTGTGTAGGTGGTGCAGGCAGAGACAGAAAGCCACAGTCAGCAAAGGACAACGTGCACGGATATTCTTCTGAATATTTGCTTGTGTTTTCTGAGCTCATCACCTCCGGGATCAAGCTCACTCCCGTGCAACGGGAGTCTGCCCCCCTCACCTCAGCCACCACCAGCCAGCACCTGTCTTGGGCAGACAAGGGAGTGTTCCGATTTGGCCGGCGCGGGGGGGGGGGGGGGGGGCGTGGCGGAGGAGTGGGGTGGGTGCGCAGGGTTTCGTTGTCACGAGGCGAACTTTGACCCTTGTGTTCTGCCCCTGAACCTCACTGGAGCGACTGGACCCGCGTGACCTGTCACGTCTTGGTTTCAACATCTTTGGCGGGAGAACTAAGATTCCCCCATGCGAAGTGACCAGGCCAGAGAGAAGGAAGTCGATTCCCTTGGGATCCAATGCCCGTTTTCTGGAATCCAGTTAAGTTTCGTCAAGATTTCCCACCCAAACCGAAAAGCCGAAGTGGCTACCCATCCCCGCCCCCTTGACCTCTGTCCCAAGGTGCCCCACCCACACTGCCTCCTTCCACAGCCTCAAGGCTTTCAAGAGTTAGCCGGCCCGGGCCGGCTCCATCCGTGGTCGCCCCGCCCCAAGACCCTCTGAAAAAGCGCCCGACCCCCAACCAGCTATCCAGTGAGCCAGCCCCAGCATAGGAGCTTAGTGGGCGACCGACGGGGACTCGTTGCCAGACGGAGCCCATCCTAGTTCGCGTTTCTCCACTCAGTCAACGGCGCAGACAGGAGAACGGGATCCGCCAACACTTCTCGAGAACGTCCCTGGGCGAGGGATGACGGACGCACGGACGGACGGGACGGGAAGGATTCTTGACTCCCCACCCACGGAGCAGCGGAATGCACTCCCATCCGAGGGGGATCGCAGGCCCACGTCAGACGGTGTGAGCACACGCCCCAGAACAACAACTCGCCAGCATCCCCGTCCGTGTCCTCGTCATCATCTTTGGGCACGCCAGGAGAAAGCCCTTTTGTGACCCGGACGACGGCTCTTTCGGCAAAAGCAACGTTGAGCAACGGCACAAATGAAGACACTTGGATTTGAAACGACGCGTTCACATTGCAGCGCCTCAAGAGCAAAAGCACGCACTCGTCCCTCACATAACCGCAACCAACAAACCCGACGCACCTGAAAAAGAAAACGCAAACGGAAGAGAAAGGGTCGATCTGGCGGCTCGGTCCGCCCAGACCAGATCAACTCCGGAAGGCAGGGCGAGCCGAGAGACCACTCGGGTGAGGTCGAGCGGGATCAACACGGCAGCTCGGGGGCAGAGGTCGCGAGTGGGAGAGGTCCGTCCGGGTGCTCGACCCGCGGGCGCTGGCCGCTCTGCGGCCCAGAGAGGGAAGGAGGGGGGGAGGGGCAGACTCCCTGACAGCCGGGCGATGCGCGCGCGCCGGCGGCTCGGCGGCACAGGTCGCGAGTGGGGGAGGCCCGGCCGGCAGGTGGACACGCGGGCACCGCCAGCTCGGCGGCAGAGTGAGGAAAGGGGGGGGAGGGGCAGACACCTAGACAGCCGGGCGACGCGCGCGCGCTGGCGGCTCGTGACCAGAGGTCGCGTGTAGGGGAGCACCGGCCGGCAGGTGGACCCGCGGGCACCGCCAGCTCGGCGGCAGAGTGAGGGAAGGAGGGGGAGGGGCGGATTCCAAGCCAGGCGGGCGACGCGCGCGCGCTGGCGTCTCGTCACCAGAGATCGCGAGTGCGAGAGGCCCGGCCGGCAGGTGGACACGGGGGCACCGCCGGCTCGGCGGCAGAGTCAGGGAAGTGGGGGGAGGGGATAGAGCCCCGTCGGGCTCGTCGACCCGCGGCTCCTGGCGGCTCTGCGGCCGAGTTGGGGAAGGAGGGGGGGAGGGGCAGACTCCCTGACAGCCGGGCGATGCGCGCGCGCCGGCGGCTCGGCGGCACAGGTCGCGAGTGGGGGAGGCCCGGCCGGCAGGTGGACACGCGGGCACCCGCAGCTCGTCGGCAGGGTTAGGGAAGGGGGGGAGGGGATAGAGCCCCGTCCGGCTGGTCGACCCGCGGGCACTGCCAGGCGGGCGACGGGCGCGCGCTGGCGGCTGGGCGGGCGAGGTCGCCAGTGGGAGAGGCCCGGCCGGCAGGTGCCCGCGGCAACGCCAGCTGGGCGGCAGAGTGAGGGGAGGAGCGGGGGAGGGGCAGACAGCCTGACAGCCGGGCGACGGGCGCGCGCTGGCGGCTCGGCGGGCGAGGTCGCGAGTGGGAGAGCCCCGGTCGCAGGTGGACCCGCGGGCACCCGCAGCTCGTCGACAGAGTTAGGGAAGTGGGGGGAGGGGATAGAGCCCCGTCGGGCTCGTCGACCCGCGGCTCCTGGCGGCTCTGCGGCCGAGTTAGGGAAGGAGGGGGGGAGGGGCAGACTCCCTGACAGCCGGGCGATGCGCGCGCGCCGGCGGCTCGGCGGCACAGGTCGCGAGTGGGGGAGGCCCGGCCGGCAGGTGGACACGCGGGCACCGCCAGCTCGGCGGCAGAGTGAGGAAAGGGGGGGGAGGGGCAGACACCTAGACAGCCGGGCGACGCGCGCGCGCTGGCGGCTCGTGACCAGAGGTCGCGTGTAGGGGAGCACCGGCCGGCAGGTGGACCCGCGGGCACCGCCAGCTCGGCGGCAGAGTGAGGGAAGGAGGGGGAGGGGCGGATTCCAAGCCAGGCGGGCGACGCGCGCGCGCTGGCGTCTCGTCACCAGAGATCGCGAGTGCGAGAGGCCCGGCCGGCAGGTGGACACGCGGGCACCGCCGGCTCGGCGGCAGAGTCAGGGAAGTGGGGGGAGGGGATAGAGCCCCGTCGGGCTCGTCGACCCGCGGCTCCTGGCGGCTCTGCGGCCGAGTTAGGGAAGGAGGGGGGGAGGGGCAGACTCCCTGACAGCCGGGCGATGCGCGCGGGCCGGCGGCTCGTGACCAGAGGTCGCGTGTAGGGGAGCACCGGCCGGCAGGTGGACCCGCGGGCACCGCCAGCTCGGCGGCAGAGTGAGGGAAGGAGGGGGAGGGGCGGATTCCAAGCCAGGCGGGCGACGCGCGCGCGCTGGCGTCTCGTCACCAGAGATCGCGAGTGCGAGAGGCCCGGCCGGCAGGTGGACACGCGGGCACCGCCGGCTCGGCGGCAGAGTCAGGGAAGTGGGGGGAGGGGATAGAGCCCCGTCGGGCTCGTCGACCCGCGGCTCCTGGCGGCTCTGCGGCCGAGTTAGGGAAGGAGGGGGGGAGGGGCAGACTCCCTGACAGCCGGGCGATGCGCGCGGGCCGGCGGCTCGTGACCAGAGGTCGCGTGTAGGGGAGCACCGGCCGGCAGGTGGACCCGCGGGCACCGCCAGCTCGGCGGCAGAGTGAGGGAAGGAGGGGGAGGGGCGGTTTCCAAGCCAGGCGGGCGCCGTGCGCGCGCTGGCGTCTCGTCACCAGAGATCGCGAGTGCGAGAGGCCCGGCCGGCAGGTGGACACGGGGGCACCGCCGGCTCGGCGGCAGAGTCAGGGAAGTGGGGGGAGGGGATAGAGCCCCGTCGGGCTCGTCGACCCGCGGCTCCTGGCGGCTCTGCGGCCGAGTTAGGGAAGGAGGGGGGGAGGGGCAGACTCCCTGACAGCCGGGCGATGCGCGCGCGCCGGCGGCTCGGCGGCACAGGTCGCGAGTGGGGGAGGCCCGGCCGGCAGGTGGACACGCGGGCACCGCCAGCTCGGCGGCAGAGTGAGGAAAGGGGGGGGAGGGGCAGACACCTAGACAGCCGGGCGACGCGCGCGCGCTGGCGGCTCGTGACCAGAGGTCGCGTGTAGGGGAGCACCGGCCGGCAGGTGGACCCGCGGGCACCGCCAGCTCGGCGGCAAAGTGAGGGAAGGAGGGGGAGGGGCGGATTCCAAGCCAGGCGGGCGACGCGCGCGCGCTGGCGTCTCGTCACCAGAGATCGCGAGTGCGAGAGGCCCGGCCGGCAGGTGGACACGCGGGCACCGCCGGCTCGGCGGCACAGTCAGGGAAGTGGGGGGAGGGGATAGAGCCCCGTCGGGCTCGTCGACCCGCGGCTCCTGGCGGCTCTGCGGCCGAGTTGGGGAAGGGGGGGGAGGGGCAGACTCCCTGACAGCCGGGCGATGCGCGCGCGCCGGCGGCTCGGCGGCACAGGTCGCGAGTGGGGGAGGCCCGGCCGGCAGGTGGACACGCGGGCACCGCCAGCTCGGCGGCAGAGTGAGGAAAGGGGGGGCGGGGCAGACACCTCGACAGCCGGGCGACGCGCGCGCGCTGGCGGCTCGTCACCAGAGGTCGCGAGTGCGAGAGGCCCGGCGGGCAGGTGGACACGCGGGCACCCGCAGCTCGTCGGCAGGGTTAGGGAAGGGGGGGAGGGGATAGAGCCCCGTCCGGCTGGTCGACCCGCGGGCACTGCCAGGCGGGCGACGGGCGC